>NW_010963495.1:3330374-3337438 GCF_000463585.1 Tarenaya hassleriana | reverse complement strand
CACCGAGTTGGTCCGGAGCTGACCAAGTTGGTCAGCCCCGGACCAAAACCAGAAAAATCTGCGCTCCGATTCCAGGTCAGCCGGACCAAGGAAACGGACCGAGTTGGTCCGGAGCTGACCATGTTTGGTCAGCCCCGGACCAAGCTCAGTTTTCGAACTGAGTCCGATTTTTGGTCAGCTCGGAGCTGAAAGGAACGGACCGAGTTGGTCCGGAGCTGACCAAGTTTGGTCAGCCCCAGACCAAGCTCAGTTTTGAACTGCGGTCCGTCTGCCTGGTCAGCCTGGGAAGGAGAGATCGGACTGAGCTGGTCAGGGGCTGACCAAATTTGGTCAGCCCCGGACCAAGCTCAGAATTTCTCCGAAAATGGACAGAACGACGGACCAGAGAAGCTGACCAAGGTCAGTCCGGCGGACCAGATTCTGGTCAGCTCCGGACTGGACCTCAGACACTTCTCAAGTCCGAAATTTTGTCCTCTTCCTCATGATTAATCTCAAGCTATTACCGCCCATTAGTAGAGCAACTGTCAAGGCCTCGATCGTCATGGTTACGGGTCATGCCCTAGCTGAGCGTACCTGATTATCGTTGGTGAGTCAATGGACAACTGTCGAAGTGTTCGGTAGAAGAAAGTTGTTTCAGTTTCTTGATCAAGAAAAATATAAGAAGGTGGAGGTGTTTGGCCGATGGTGGAGAAGGGAAAGTAATGTTCATCGAAGTGGACATGTCTCGAGATAATTATTTTACGAGAGACAATATCAAGGCAACGATATCTACGATGATGGAATGGAAATCCAAGGAAAACACATGGTGTGGATCGAGGAGAGAGTAGTGTTGGGATTCCTTATATCTCTACAGCGAATCTAATTTCTAAGAGATCGGTTCTAGGGTTTGCGCAACGGATGTAAAACAAAAATTTTATGAAACCCTAAAACCTAGCATGCATGATTTTGTAGAAACGTTAGAACACTTACCTCAATCGATCCGATGCCAGTATCAATCGATGTATTCATCCGAACACAAAGGCAGGAAGATTACCTCGCCCTCTACACGTATCCACACGCGCGGAAAGGATTCCAACAGTTGGAACTCGTCTGCTAGGACCGAAGAACACCTTCTTCTTTGCGCAAGGGTTTCAGGATCTAACTATGGGTTTTTCGATCTCAAAACTCTCTCAAAAAAGTCTGTGAAATCGTGCTCTCACCCTTAGGAGGCGTTCCCCAAAGTTTATTCACCTTAAAACCCTAGTTAGAATGAGATGAAGAATTCCCGACGTCTGGACCGATCGGTCTGGAGCTTTTAACGTGTGGAACGATCGGTCTAGAACTTTTCCGGACCGAACAACGTTTGCTCGTCACCTCCGGACCAATCGGTCCACGTGTCTGGACCGATCAATCTGGGCTGACTAGACAGAGGTCCGGTCGGTCTGGCCTCCGCTGCACCAGAAATTTCTCGTCTTTTCTTGCGCGTTTGTCCTTTCCTATGTATGTGACCCTGTAGGTTCATCCGATATAACAGTATAACCCGAAATCTATATTTCGGTTATACAAGTCATAGACAGTCTCTAGCAAGACACTATGACTACCTATCTCGAATAGAGTTTGTCCGTGATCTTACGAACGTCGGTGATGATTCTGGTTGATGATTCTTTTGTATCACGATATCATATGTCAAACATAAGGAATGGAAAAGCCACCTTATCTAATTCGACTGCTTTCTCGTTCACTGAGTTCGACTGTACGAAATAGACGACGTTCGTCTATAGTGCAGCCACATATTTCTACAGTCTCGCTCACACGAGGGGCCCAACGATATCTCTCTCTTTTATGAGTGGTACAAATCCCATCTTGACTATCTACAATTCAGCACATGATTCGTGTCATACCTGTCTTTATAATCCTTCTGTTACGCAGGACGTTTGACGTATTCAAAGTACGCAACTCCTCATGTTGGATTCCGTAGATATCTCAGGTCATAGGATCCAATCATGGAACCGACATATGAGACTCAAGTCATGACGCTAGTCCATGTGACAATCTCACGTGGGTCAATCCAGTATTCTGTTATCCAACGAATACCTATGATTGTGATCATATCCAATACCTATGATTATCTCTATGATCATCAATCACACATCATACTAGTCTTAGTATATCATTATTCCCACAATGACATATGACTAGGGAGTTTAGTATTGTTCATAACAATACATGGATTTCATAACATATTAAAGTATGCACAATACGTAATGAATCAAACACTCATCCATAAAACCATAGAAAGTCAATACATCAAATGTATCATAAGAAAGCTCATAAAACAATACATCGTAGAGCACTAAACCAACAATGATGAGTTGTAGCAATGAGATTAGGATAACATAGACATCCAAACACTTTCAAGTGTAAGAAAGATGCGGGTTTTTCAAATAATTTGGTGTACGAAATGTCATTGTTTATGGTAGTAAAGGGAAGAAGATTTAAAATGTGTACGCTATGGTGCAAGGCTTCAACCCAAAATGTGGATGGAAGTTTGGCTTCAACAAGAAGGGTTCAGATATGGTTATTAATTGTGTGAATGATGCGTTCGGACTTGCCATTTTGTGTTCATCAAAAAAGGAGTGGAATTGTTTGTTATCATATTCTCCCCCATGATCACATTGAAACGATTTGATAGTGGTACCAAATTGGTTTCGAACATAGGAGGTGCAATAAAGGAACTTGGAGAACACATAATTCTTTCTTCGAAGAGAATAAATCCAAATAAATTGAGTGAAGTGATCAAGAAAAACAACATAGTAACATAGACCACTAACCCTCGAAATAGGCGAAGTCCAAATATCGGAGTGTATAATTTCAAAAGGTGCCGAAACAATGGATATAGAACGAGAAAAAGGAAGACGAACGCTCTTGCCGAGTTGACATGTCTCAAAGTCGAGGTCATGTTTGATTTATTACATGGAACGAAACCAAAAGAGTTGCCCAGATGACCTAGCCAACACCATAGTATGATTGAGGACGATAGTGGTGAAGAGTGTGCAAGGAAGGCAGACACATTGGTTTCGGTCAGTGGATAGAGAGGTAGGACCTATCACATCGGAGAAGAGTCTGTTGAGTTGGACGATCCTTAATAGAGAAACCATATGGATCAAATTCAATAGAACAATTGTTATCGGTAGTAAACTGACATACGGAAACCAAATTTTTGATGATAGATGGTGTAACAAGAACATTGCGGAGAGATAGAGTGTAGGTTGAAGTCAGGAAGGTTATATGACTAGATTTTTGGATGGGGATTAAAGAATCATCACTGACGGTGACGGAGGGCAAAATGCTCGAATTAAAAACAGTGTGGAGATTACCTGATTGATTGGTCAAATGAGAAGTTGCACCCGAGTCCATGTACCACGTGTTGTCGGCAAGATTTTGCAATGTCGTGGTGTTAAATGCATGGGCCAAAGTCGTTGTGGGCTGTGATATGTCGGAGGGAGCAGTCTGAGATTGTCAATATGGTGTAGTTGCTTGAACAAAAGATTGTTGATGCGGACTGGTGTCAAGAATTCCATGAGAAAAACCCGGATAAGACCATGGGTTTGGCCAAAACGGTGGCCATTGAGGAGGGTTCCACAATCCTCGTTATAGTTATTGTTGTGGAAACGACGTCCATGTGAGGATCGACCATGACGCCTGCCAGATATGTTGTCACGTTGATGATATGATCGTGGAGAGGATGACCATGATGGATTTGGTCGAGGAGAAGGCGAAGATGGTGCATTGGCGGTGTATAGAACAGTCGGTGCCGAAGGCTGATCCGTATGGTTCGGTTGATGACATGTGGTCTTAGTGAGTCGTCGTTCCTCAAGAGTGAGTATAGATTGAGTATCTTCAAACGAAGAGAATGGTGATTTGTGTTTGATGATATTGACAATGTTGTCAAACTTGTCATTCAAACTATTGAGCATATGCATGACAAGAGTGCGATTGATGACTTCGTCATCAATGTTGGAGAGTAGATCCGAAAGTTTCTTCAAGCGTTGACAATACTCATAGACCGTGAGATCGCTAATGCTCATATTATGGAGTTCATTCTCGAGTTGAATTATGGCTCGAGCCTCCTTGTTGTCCCGAAATTGGCTTTCAAGTCGTGACCAAAGGGCACCAAAGGGCATGTGCCGTGCTTTTCTTCTTGAGCACGGTAGTGAGTAATGATTGAGATATCGTGCCATAAATCCATAGTTTGACAAGACCGTCGACACGAGTCCAGTATATGTCATTGGTTCCGGTCGGAAGAGTAGTGCCGTCAAGGTGTCTTATAACTCCGAAGCTAAGGCAGTGTTTTTCGAAGAGTTCACGCCATGCATCATAGTTGTACTCTTCCATGTTTAGGGTTATGAAAATGTGAAATTTGATATCGCTCAAAACAAAGGGTTTTTCGGCAACCATTGTTGAGGGTAAGGAAGAACAGAAGAATAGAAAGAAGAAGATGAAGAAGAGAAGAGAAGACAATAGGCGACGTTTAGGGTTGGAGAAAAAGATGGGAAAGCTCTGATAACATAAAATTTGATATAATCTCTCATACTCTTTCCATTATCATTGAATCACATATATATACAACAAGAGTGTTATAGTAAATAATGTATATAAGGCAATACAAATATACTCGCATACTATATGCTATCATTCTATATATGTGTCATCTATCATGATTTAATGTTCACTAATTTTATTTTATATTCCATCCGTTTTTAAATATTTGACATTTTAGATTTTTTCACACTTTTTAAGAAACTATAAAAAATCATATACATCCTGATTAAATTATTTCTTATTAATACTTTATTTCATTAAAATCAAAGGTAAAATTGGATTTTTTTTTTAAAACACCTAAAAAATAAAAAATGACATCTATTAAGTAACAAAATATGTACTATTAAACGTCATTTATTAAAAAACAGAAGGAGTATTAAATAATCATATTAACAATTCTAGATGATTAGTATCGACAATTAAATGTTTGTTTACATGATTTCTGGTGAATACTTAATTTTCGTTTATTTATTAGCTTCTAACTTTTACACATAAAAGAGGGAGGAGAATGGTATCGATTACAAAGAGAATCTCTATATCCATCCATCCACTCGAGACTTATAGATTACTCGGACTGCAAACCTCGCGCAGTCGTAGTTTGCTTTCCCGAAACGTGGGTGGGTCAACTCTATTGTTTTAAAATGAAATCTTTTTGTATTCCCCGCTCCATTAGATATTTATTGTTAGATCTAAATCGGACGGACGAGATCCATTCTGCAAAACACCCCCAACCGTCGAGATCGAGCGGCTGCGGACCCTTTTTGTTTCCCCCCATAACCAAAATTAATTCATCGCCAAGAGGCTTCCATAATTATATTCCTTTGTAGGTCCTTTTCGGAATTCAATTATTATTTTCCATTTTACAATTTACAAGACAATAGAAATAATAAGTCTTATAACACAATCATATTAGATTATTAAATTTTGAACAATAAGATATGATGATTTTGACCAAAAATGCTATGATTCGTGGACTGATTTTTGCATTATTTCTACAAATACCAAGTATGATTTGAAAATGATCGGAACCGAAATAAAAATTATAATTTTTATCGATTTATAATTTATCTCGAGAAAATTAGTTTTCAACAATACACAAAAACATTTGCCAAGCGCAAACGTGGCACTCGTACCCTTTCCTCCACGCTCTTTTTGCGCTTATAAACAGAGAGTGAGATCTGATAGGTAAATTTCTAGGGTTTTGTTTCTGCGAGAGAGTTGATCAGGATGAGCGAAGGCGACGGTGGTGGCGAGCGGAGAAGAGGGACGGTGAAGTGGTTTGATAGCCAGAAGGGTTTCGGTTTCATCACCCCCGATGACGGCGGTGACGATCTCTTTGTCCACCAGTCCTCCATCAGATCTGAGGGGTTCCGTAGCCTGGCTGCAGATGAGGCGGTCGAGTTCGAGGTCGAGGTTGATAGCAACAACCGCCCCAAGGCCGTTGACGTCTCCGGCCCCGACGGTGCTCCCGTTCTGGGAAGCAGCCGTGGTCCTCCCGGCGGAGGCGGCGGCTATGGTGGAGGTGGAGGAAGAGGCGGTGGCCGCGGGTACGGCGGGGGTTACGGTGGGAGAGAAGGTCGAGGCGGTGGCGGTGATGGAACGTGCTTCAAATGCGGAGAGCCTGGCCACATGGCGAGGGACTGCAACCAAGGCGGCGGAGGCTACGGTGGCGGTGGTGGTTACGGAGGCGGAGGCAGGTATGGCGGTGGCGGAGGCGGGAGCTGTTACAGTTGCGGCGAGTCCGGCCATTTCGCAAGGGATTGTATGAGCGGGGGCCGTTGAAACGGCTTTTTCGTCGGGCGGTGGAGAAGGGTCAGACGGTTCTATTCTCGTCGCGTATCATCCAATATTGTCCGCTTTTGCTTTGGATTTAGTGTCTATCTGTTTCCATTTTCACGATATGGGTTTGGTTATGGTGCTTGGGATGAGTAAGAAGCGTAGTGTTTCCTTTGGGGAATTTTTCTGTTTTCTGATGCATGTAAAAGCTCTTGCTCTGTTCCAAGTGTTCACATACGCAACAATTTCGGTCGGATTCTGATGGTTTTGTTGTTGAGTTTCAATTGGTGTGCAGAATGCGTCTTAGGGATCAGATCGAATATGTAGAGAGATTCTTACTGGTGATTCCATTTGTTGCTTTAAGGTGGCCACCAGATCTCGTGCCCAACAATGAGGTAATCACGTGGATCATGAATTATGGGCTCGATGATCTACTCATTTCTGCGATGGACAGGAGAGAGATGTGGACCGCGGCTATAGACACGTAGATGCGTCACCATATGCATCAACTATTAGGGATGCCCAACATATCTTTGAGAATCTTTCCATCTGTGATCAATTTTGCTGGAGAATCTCTCTTGTCATATCCTCAGATCTCTTAAGTCCTATCCCAGATGTGATTTTCTTTACAGGTCATCGATCTTTGTGTTAGTTTGGTCGATGAGATATTAAAAATGGTGTCTGGGTTCCCCCCCCCCCCCCCCCCC
>NW_010963495.1:3280154-3330177 GCF_000463585.1 Tarenaya hassleriana | reverse complement strand
CCCCCCCCCCCCCCCCTTGTAGACCGGTAGACATATGTTCCATTGGACCCAAGAGAGAGTGAGATGCATAATGTCTTGATTTTGGTCACTGAAGGCCCAAATGGAGAAGAAACGGCCCGCAAGCAAAGATGCCACGCTAGCTTTGATCTTTCAACCAACCAATTCGGTTCTTTCTTCCTTTTTTTTTTGTTAAACCGACGAACCTTCCTCTCCCACACTCTTGTCCAGGGCAGTTGTCTCTTTCTACCCATAGTAAAGTTCTTTCCTTTACTCATTTACGCATATACTTTCCCCATCCTTCTCTCCATATGAATAGTTTTTCTTCCCCGATTAATCATCACCGCTATGATGGATCGTATCGTTTTGTTCCTAATCTTCGTTTTCTTCCTCTTTTCAGGTGATTACTGATGTGATTGGAAATGTTTCAGTTTCTGGTTTTTTCGCTCATCTATCGAGTAACTTTTGTCTTCAATAATTGCTTCTATTGGCAGAAGTTGAGCCGATTTCGTTCAAGATCATCAACCGGTGCCGGAGTACGATATGGCCCGGTCTGCTTTCCGGCGCCAACACGGCTCAGCTACCCACCACCGGCTTTGCTCTCCCGAGCGGGAAATCCCAGACGGTCACAATACCGGTGTCGTGGTCGGGCCGGGTCTGGGCCCGAACCATGTGTTCCCGGGACCGGAGTTCGGGCTCCTTCGTCTGCTTGACCGGAGACTGCGGTTCCGGGAAGGTGGAGTGCGGCGGATCCGGGGCCAAACCGCCGGCGACCTTGGCCGAGTTCACGCTCAACGGAGCCGGAGGACTGGATTTCTACGACGTGAGCTTGGTGGACGGTTACAATCTGCCGATGCTGATCCTGCCGAAGAAGACAGTGGTGGGAGGGTGGGGCGCGACGGGATGCCTCGTTGACCTGAACGGGGCGTGCCCGAGAGAGCTGAGGGTGGTGGCGCGTGGGAGCAACAACGGATCGAGGGGCGTGGCGGGAGTAGCGTGCCGGAGCGCGTGCGAGGCCTTCGGGGACCCTGAGTACTGCTGCAGCGAGGCGTACTCGACGCCGGACGTGTGTCGGCCGTCGGTATACTCTCTCTTCTTCAAGCACGCTTGCCCTCGCTCTTACAGCTACGCCTACGACGACAAGACAAGCACTTACACTTGCGCCTCCGGTGCCGACTACGTCATCACCTTCTGCCCTCCGCCGTATACAAGGTAAGAATACGGTATTGCCCCTCCAATTATCATACGGGATTGCATAATTGATCACAGTCAGGTCGTCATTATGTGGAATTTGATTGGAGTTGTGGAGCCACAAAGTAATTAGTAAAATTGTGCGGTCAGTGTTTACTTGAGGAATTCATATATATATATATATATATGTATATGTATGTAGTGTGTCAGTGAGTGAGAAGTTGCATTAGAAGTTATGAATTCAGTAGAAACCATACAAAAGTAGAAGTATTTGTAATGCGCAGCGAGAAGGTGTTAGGGACGAGGAGGGACGGGGCAGCGGTGCCGCTGGTGAACAAGAGCATGATACACTTACGCGGAGGAAGCCTCACTCGTCTCCCCAGCCCATGCCTTCCTGTTGTCCTCTGTCTTCTCACTCTTCTTCTTCCTCTGCCTGCCAGATAACACTTTCATAGAAGATGATCCCACTGCATTTGGGGCTATGTATACTTGTCTGTAATTTGTTACCCATTCATGGATTGAAATCACAGGGAACTCCAATGACTCCCATCCCATCATTTGGTCAACGAGGCACTGTTTGTTTGGTGCTTTCCAAACCCAGTAGGATCTTCATTTGTATCATACAGTTTGGCTATGTGCCGTAGACAGTAGTCGATATGTGCACAAAAATTTGGGTCGGTCCGAGTTCGAATCCGAAACCCTTGGAACAAGTGCGGGTTCGGATCGGCGCGATTGACACGCCTAAACATACGCAGTACACAAAGTGAAGAATCTTTTTTAAAAAAAAAAGTTTAAAAAAAAAGTATGTCGGGTTAGGTTTGTTAGTTAAACAAATATGCCTCGTGAGGTTAAAAACCTCGAGACAATTACGAGTCAAAGCATCGGGCTCCGCCCAATGGCAATGGTGTGTCCTCAAAAGCCGAGAGCCAAACGAGAGGACTCCTCTGTTTCTCGCCTTACGCTCATCTACGATGTACCTCTCCACGTGTCTTAATCTCCACCGTTATTTCTTCTGACACGCATGTGTATGGAGAAGTACGTTCATTACAAGCGGTTGATATTCGGGGACCTGTATCACTTGCGAGGTCAAATCCGATTTTTTTTTTAAAATATTATCGTGTGGGTCCTCCTTCTGCAACGTGGGCCCCGTATTTTTCTGGGCCAGTTCATCGGCCCAATTATGAGACGTCCGACCGTGCGGGACATCTGTAAAGCAAACAACATAAATATAAACATGTTTATTAAACCCACTAACTCAGGAAACATAATATCCTCTTTAATTTTAAATATAAAAAGTGAACAAAATCTGTCCGCTAATAAATTCCATTTTAAATATACGCCATTATCATTAGTAGCCGTATATCTTGGAAAAAAAACTTATTATATCTCTTTCCCCTCCAAAACAATTATTCTGTTTAAAGATAAAGCATTTAAAAAAACTCAAATATTAACAATTTATCATAAAAAAAAAGTGAAACCGTGTAGATTTCCATAGTTTTGAACTCCATAGAAGAGTATTTTTCCACTTGAGCTTTGATAAATGTACCTTATGTTATCACATCACATAAATATTATAAATTATGGTAATTTAACAACAATAATAGTTTTGAGCTTAATATAGACTTTAATGTGATATGAGCCATTGGGCCCCCCACTTGTTGGTAGTATTTTTTGCTTCTGCAGATGCAGTTTTGTCGGTTTCAGTCATTGAGCCCAGAAGAAAACCCAATGGCAATTCATTTTATTTAAAAAACGGAAAAGCAAAAATACATCCCAAGCTGATAACTTCACAGTTCACGCTGCCACTCCCATTCTCTCTCTCTCTCATTTTCAGAAGAACAAAGCTCCGGACTTTTGTAGGAACCCTGAAGGAGTAGAGAAGAAGAACAAGTATCACAATGAGCATTTCTCCTCGTGGCTTTGTCACTCTCTCACTGTGCTTTGTCCTTGTGCTCTTAGCTTCTAAAGGTATGATTGCTGCTGGGTATCATGGAAAACACAAAAAAAAATCCTTCTTATGTCTCACTTGCTTAACTCGCATTCTTGCCTGGAATCTGAAAGTACAGGTTTTTTCTTCTTTGGTCATCCAGTTTTGGAAGAAAGTCACATACCTTGCGCTTTCTCTCATGGGTTTTTCCAAAAAATTTCGAAAATCTTCTACCTTTTCAGATATTCGTTCATGGGTTCGCTTGAATGTTGGTTTTATTTGTCGCTGATCTCTATTGCTTTCAGGTTCTCACGGTTCGACGTTCACGTTCATCAATCGCTGTGGATTGACCGTGTGGCCTGGCATTTTGGCAAATGCGGGCTCACCTGCCCTCGCTACCACCGGATTTGAGCTTCCTAAGGACACCTCACGCACCCTCCAAGCCTCGACCGGTTGGTCCGGCCGGTTCTGGGCCCGAACCGGCTGTAACTTCGACGGATCCGGATCCGGCGCTTGCACGACCGGAGACTGTGGCTCTGGCATGGTCGAATGCAACGGCCTCGGCGCTGTGCCGCCCGTTACCCTCGCGGAGTTCACACTCGGCACTGGAGGCAATGACTTTTACGACGTCAGCCTCGTCGACGGCTATAATCTCCCGATGGTCGTCGAAGTCTCCGGCGGTTCCGGTCAGTGCGCTGCTACCGGCTGCACCTCCGACCTAAATCGCCAGTGCCCGGCGGAGCTGCGTGTAGGTGACGGAGACGCGTGCAAGAGCGCGTGCGAGGCCTTCAGAAGCCCGGAGTACTGTTGCAGCGGCGCGTACGCAACGCCTGCCACGTGTCGGCCGTCTGTCTATTCGGAGATGTTCAAAGCGGCGTGTCCTCGTTCGTACAGCTACGCCTACGACGATGCAACCAGCACTTTCACTTGCTCCGGCGGAGATTATACGGTGACGTTTTGCCCTTCTTCTCCAAGGTAAAGGTTTGGGTTTTTCTTTTAGCATACTGACTTTGGTTCTTTTCCATGGAATCTGGGAGGATATCGACTGGACTTTCTTTCGGCGTCTTTTTTTGTTGGAAAAATCCGAACTTTATGTCTATGGGTTTCTTCGTTATGATTAGTTTTGTTACTGTTCTTTCTGAAAATTAGAGATGGGTATTGATGTTTTGTTCTTGTAAAAGGCTGATGTTTGTCTCCCTTCTTTTCACGTTACATTTGTGAAGTGCCAAGAGATCCTCTTTGATAAGGGATGGTTAGAAAAACTGTCATTTTGATGAGTTATGCTATGAAGAATAACCGAATGGTATTTCTTATGGGTGTGGTCAACAGTCAGAAGTCGACAAGTTACTCGACGCCGGGGGCAGGTTCATCAGGATCCGAAGTGGGATACACGGGCCAGGGCCAGGGATACGGATACGGGTATCAGGGAACCGGGTCGGAGTCGGGTGAGACAATGTTGCAGGACGGTTCATGGATGGCTGGTCTTGCGATGGGAGAATCTGCAAGAGCCGCTGGCCCTCCTCCGGTGGTGGCCACCCTGCTTTCCGCATTTAGCCTCTCTCCTCTCGTGCTTGGGTTTATTTGCTTGTAGCCTTTGTTTTTTTTTTCTTTCCTTTAGTTTTGCTGAAAATGTAATGTTTGGCCTTATCTTGATTTTGTGAATATCTGGGGTAGGTTGGCCAGGCCTTTTGTGTTTTAGGACTAGGGAGGGCGTGTTGGCTTTGATTGTTAGGAACATTTGAAGTTGGTGTTTCTTGCTTGGACGTCTTTTTGGTTGGGTTTGATGCGTTTTGTAATGGGTAGCAGCCTCAGACGAGGTTTGGGTGCAAAACCTTGCTCTTGTTTTTTTCGCGAAACTGCGCTTTCACTGATGTTATTGTGTGTATGTGTAAAGCTGAAGAGGTGGGTGAGGTAAATGACTGCTACCCGTTTACCTGCAAGGCTTGTTGGGTTCCATAAACCAAACTGGTCGGCGTGCGAATTGAATATGGCTATAACAGCAAGTGGGGTCAAACGCCCAGCAGCTGGTTTCATAGAGTTTGGTTGGTCGTGTCAAAATGTGAATGATGATGGATGCCACATTTTGCCTTTTTTTTTATAAAAAAAATTGTTTGAATTGATGCCTATATTGTTAGAAAAAAGCTGTCTTTCACCCCCTTTTTTGACCCATTCATTCATATGATTAAATAAGCCAGTTTTATCAAAAACTTTTTTAGGGGAGGATTTCTTTTTAAGTTATTTATTGATTCTGATGCTACAAACAAAAACTGGGCTGTTAATTCTCCGGGGCCAAAAAATATTACATAGAAATTAAGAAACGTGGAATTAGAGTGGACGCACGCTCGCTGACCATTCTTTATGATGATGACGATGATGCTGTGTTTGGATCTAATTGATTAGATTCGGAGGCGGACATGTTTGGTCTCAGGAGAAGGGGAGAGGGAGAAGGTGGAATTTACGGATCTACCCCCGTAGGTGACGGTGACCCTGTACTCCCCCAGGAAGCCGAAGAAGCTCAAGGAGGCGTGGTCGTCGCTCGCGCCCTTCACCTCACTCGTCCTCCATTCTCTGAGCATACGGTCAACCACCTCCCCCGCCGGAAGGTTCTGCAAGTTGCCGTCGGTTAGGCACATTTGGTAGCATCCGTTGGGGTGAAGTGCCGTCCACAGCATTATCCCATTTACCGACGGGTGCGAGAATCCTTCCCTCAGCACCTGCTCCAGGTACAACGCCTGGGTGTGCTGGTCGAGGCGGCTGCTGATGTCGAGCTCGGTGAGCCAGATGGGGAGGCCGAGGGTGGCCAATTTGTCCAAAGTGCCTCTCATCAACGCCACATTAGGCACCGTGAAATGCGCCTCGAGACCGATCCCGTCCATCCACACCCCGTCCCGTTGGAGCTCCCTCACCCTCCCTATGTACTCGTCCACCGTCGACTTCTCGTCCCCACACGTCTCCACCACGTTGAACTCGTTCAGGAACAGCGTGGCGAGGCCGTCCTCCTCCCTCGCCGCCTCGAAAAACCCCGACGACGCCTTCTCCCCTAGCCTCTTCTCGTAGAAGTCGAAGTGCAGCATCTCGTTGCTCACGTCCCAGTGCACGAACTCCCCTCTGTACCGTCTCATCAGGCTCCGGATCCTCCCATCTACTGCCCGCCGGAGAGGGTCGCCGGTGAGGTTGCGGACCCACCCGGGAGTGTACAGAGGGTCTTCCCAGAAGATGTTGTGTCCGCGAGCGATGAGTTTGTTGGTCCTCACGAATCGCATCATCTCGTCGGCGATGGTGTAGTTGATCTTCCCCTCTTCTGGCTCCGTCGCGTACCATTTCAGCTCGTTCTCGAACACCGTCGCGTCGAACCTCTCCACGAACCATTTCTGCCACACGACGCGACGATGTTGATTGTTGTGGTGCAATAATCCAATGGGCCTGGAAGCATGAGCTAATGGCTTACTTGGTAAGGTATGTTCCCGAGGATGGTTTTGGCGATGGCAGATCCGATGAGGAAGTCCTTGGAGATCTGCTCCACCGTCACTTGGGCTCCTCGCAGGATGTCTCCTTTTTCATCCGCCACGTGAACCGTCACAGCTCTTTTTCTCACCTGCATATACATATACATATATGGTTGTGATGTTTGACTTGAAAGTGAGGATGTGTGGATCAAAGTGGTGGAGAATTAACAGTGTTGATGATGTATTGCTGGTTGGTCTGCCACTGCTCCTGCGTGAATGGCTGCAGAGAGGCCCTGGCCACTCCTATTTGGGTGCTGCTACTGTTCTCCTTTGATGTCTGAAATTTCAACAAAAACCATTTACGAGCTTCCCCCATGTGTGAGGACAGCAATCGTGTTTAACCTGAAAGAAGAGGATGGAGAGATTGGAAGGGGAATGGAGGACGAAGCCGCCCTTGAGGAAGGACCAGCAGCCACGCCTGGCCGAGACAGAACCGATGCAGTCGAAGGTCTCGTCGTCTGTCCTCAGCATGGCTCTTACATGCTGAGCTGCTCCTGCTGATGAACCCCCTCCCTCCATCTTCACCCATACTGTTCCATAATAACAGCACCCTCCTTAGTTTGTTGTTTGCATCCTCGAGAGCAAGAAAAGCAACAACTTAACTGGAGAAGCAGTAGATGATGTGCTGAGTGAGATTCTGCAAGAGGAAAGCAGGAGTGTAATGGGCGCCCTCCACGAGAGCCACACCATATGCTTCGTCTTTCAGGATCCCTCCGTTGTAGAGCGCCCTCTCCGGCTCTAATTTACACTGCCAATTCACACGCAGTTATAATCCACCACTCAATCATCTCTCAATGAAGATGTGTATTCTGTGGCTTGGCCTACCTCCGTATAGGCCGTAGAATCATAAAAAGGCCCCTCTGCCCATCAAGAAAACAAAAAAAAAACATCCCATGAAATCAGCAGCAATGTATACAACAGAGGGCTCTTGATGTCCACAGACATGCTTTTGTGGAGAGAGGTCGGTGGGTAATGCTAAGTTAAACGCAGGAAAGTCTACAAAACCGGATGAAATACATGCAAAATATGTGTATCTAGTTGCCAGGCGTATGAATAACGTATGGCCGTACCGTATGAAGCAGCCAGGGGGAAGAGAAGGAAGAGGACCCAGAAGAAGCAAGAAACAAGACCAAACGCCCAAGAATGTTTCATGGCAATCAATCTGTTGGGTTGAACTAATTGAACAGGAAACACGCAGTGAGTGATTGGGAATTCAGAGAGATTTAAAAAGGAAAAAAAAAAGATCACAAGGGAACAGTGTCAGAAACAGGACGGCATCTCCGAAGACTTCAGAGCTCACGTGAAGTGGTTGTGTACTGTTCAAGTCTTTCATGTGATGTTGTATTTTATAGCTACTTTGGCTTGGGCTGCCTTTGCGTTAACCCAACTTTTGATTCTCTGTTTTCTTGTTTATAAGAATATATTAATATCTCCAAAACATAATGGATAGATCTTTGGACATGCTTTGAGGATGAACATGGACATCACAACTAAACAGTGTTCAACACACACGTCCACACATGTATGCAACCATCAGCGTGCCCTGTGGGATGTGGAAATGCTTCCCTTTTCGTTCAAAAGGCTCTCATTTCTGCTACGCACGCTCCCCCCCATGGACCAATTTTACCCCATGGCGTGACGAAGACGACTCACTTTATTACAAGATACACACATCACACAAACTATTACAACTCAAACAGGAAAACCCGTCCAATGAAGAGAATATCGAACCAAACATTTTTCAAAAGGGGGGGGGGGGATTTTTCTTAATCGGTGGGGCGGAATTTGCAAGAAATCTTGAGCTCCTCCGCCGGTTTTCCACCGGCAAATCCGCTGTCTACCCAGGCCGAGTAGCCTCCCCCCATGTTAACCACATGTATATACCCCTGCATTCCACACACCTACCATGATATCATCTTCTTCTTTGTTTGGAATGGTTTAAATTCAGATTCCATACCTCATTGAGAAGATCAACACAGGCACGACTCGCTCTTCCTCCAGAGTTGCAACCCTTCATCATATTATATGATCAAATGCCCACAATTTAGTACTATATATATATATATATATAGAGAGAGAGAGAGAGAGAGAGAGAGAGAGAGTTCCATCCAGTAAACATTTGAACTCACAAGATTATTAAAAAAAAGAGAGGCACAAATCGGTTTTTACTGACCACAACTAAATGATCATCCTTCTTGCAGACCGCAGCCACTTGTGCAAGGAAATCAGGGTTTTTCACTCGACCTGTTAAAAAGCCAAAACAATGGAATCACATGGTATGGTTAAGAAATTCCATAGTTATGCAAGAAATTACCTTCTTCGGATAGGAACAAGTAAGGAACGTTCAAAGCGTCCTCGACATGGCTCTTGTCGAATTCTTCTTTGGTTCTGTATAATCAATCATTAGAGAAACCATCATCGTTTAGATAAAAATAGGGATTGTTGAGGTCACAGAAGAAGTTACCTGACATCGAGATAACGATGGCCAACGCTGAGCAGACCTTTGGCTGTATAAACATCAACAGTCTCAACATCTTCGACCCTATGCATGTAGCAATCTTGAACTATGAATTTCAGGTGTAAACTATATAGCTGCCATACTGAACATTATCAATCACAATATTCTCACTTCTTTCTGTTTGTTTCTCCCATGATCCTCCCAGAGAGATGATCTTCCTTCTTCTTCTTCTTCTTCTTCTGCTGCTGCTGCTGGTGGTGTGATATATGAAGCAAGCTGAAGAGGAAGAAAACAAAAGTTTTTCAATTTAATAACCCATCATCCTTTTTTTTTTGTTGCAAGAGAATAACACATAAGTTGACTTTTTAATCATTTGAGAATTTTAATTGCTATCTGGAATGCCCCTCTGTGTTAGATTCCTTCTAAACCTGTTCCAACGTCAACGTGCTTGAGTGGTGGATATCACGACAAAGTTATTAAAGCTCTGACTTTTTTTTTGGACAAAATACGATACAATCTCCAGTGGAAAGAAGGAAGCGATTGAGGTTGAGAGAATAAAGTTGGAACTGCTTAGATCCAGAAAACCATCACAATGTCAGATAATTTCGATTGCTCACCAAAAGTCAACCCTTTTCAATGAAATAAGTTTTCGATCATGTGCAGAGAGAGAGAGAGAGAGAGAGAGAGAGAGAGAGAGAGAGCCAACCTGGTCGATGTTCCTTTCCTTGCTGAGGCTATATCCTATATGTCGCTCCCCAAAAGCAGAACCTCACTCTTCAAAGATCCAACATTGGGAAGGGGATACCTCCGTGCGATTTGTCTAAATCACCCTTGGCCCTATAAAGGCCCTAAACTCAACAGATGTGGGCCAGCCCACTTTCACTAAATACAAGGGAGATGATGCTCCTTACGAATGTTTGTGGTTCAATTGAAATAAACGCAAAAGATGAAGCCCCATAAAGGAAACTAAAATATAGAAGGCTAGGCCCATATAAATACACACTACGCTTCGGGACAGAAGTTTTCCCCACGACGCTTCTCTTGTTGCAGCAAAGATGGTTCTCGAGGTATCTCTGATTTCCTGATTTTGAGTATTTCCATCTCTTCTTTCGTTTCTGCCTTTTATGATCTGTGATTCTCTCGTTTATTTTCGTTTCGTTCGATGGTTATCCGTATCGTTCTGCTCAGGCAACTATGATATGCATCGATAACTCCGAGTGGATGCGTAATGGCGACTATTCGCCGTCTAGATTGCAGGCTCAGACGGAGGCTGTTAATCTTCTCTGTGGAGCTAAAACCCAGGTGAATTTTATTCAGCATTTTCTCTGTTTATGATTAGGGTTTCCGTTCCGATTTGCGCTAGATTTCATATCGGATTGTGATTTGGGGTTTTGATGCTTGAAATTTCAGTCGAACCCGGAGAATACGGTCGGGATTTTGACAATGGCGGGGAAAGGAGTTAGGGTCTTGGCTACTCCAACCTCGGATCTTGGCAAAATTTTGGCTTGTATGCATGGTATGCGCCTAAGATCCGATGGATTTTTTTTTTTTATGTATTTCGGTTCAAGACTTTGTGTGGTTTACCTTGCTTTTTTTGGTTCTGCGTTGAATTTGCTCAACTCGTGTATTCTACATGGTTTTTGGGTCTTCTATTTCTGGGGTGTTTTCTATGCTACCTGAATTTGGTGTTTTCTAACATTCTTGATACTGGCTTTGCTACATGCACCTGTTTCCAGGTCTTGATTTGGGAGGAGAAATCAACTTGACGGCGGCTGTCCAGATTGCTCAGCTGGCTCTTAAGCATCGACAAAACAAGAATCAACGTCAGAGGATCATTGTTTTTGCTGGAAGGTACTGAGTTTGTGTAAAGATTGTTTTTTTTCTTGTGTAATTACTGCTTGCTGATTTTCATTTTCTCAATCTCAACTTTGGTTGTAGTCCCATCAAGTATGACAAGAAGACACTAGAGATGATAGGGAAGAAGCTGAAAAAGAACAGTGTGGCTCTTGACATTGTTGATTTTGGGGAAGATGATGATGATGAAAAGCTACAGAAACTGGAGGCTCTCGTTGCAGCTGTTAATAACAATGACTGCAGCCACATTGTTCACATCCCGCCTGGTGCGAATGCTCTTTCCGATGTCCTTCTCAGGTACCCCATCATGTTTTATGGTTTCTAACCTTAATGATGGGAATCATGTATTTTTTTTAAACATTTAAGAAATTGAGTTCGAGAGGCATACATATTGTCATTGCTATAGAATTTGCAATATGTATCATGCGCATCGGCATTTAGCAAATAATGATTTTATCTGTTTATGGTATCTACAAATGTTTGTATGTTAAATCTTTCTGGAACTGCATGACTTTTGAATCTCATCCAGCACACCCGTTTTCACTGGAGAAGAGGGTGGAGGTACTTACAATGCTGCAGCGGCGGCAGCTGCAGCTGGTGGGGATTTCGACTTCGGTGTGGATCCAAATCTTGATCCGGAGCTGGCTCTCGCTCTGAGAGTGTCCATGGAGGAGGAGAGAGCTAGGCAAGAAGCTGCAGCTAAGAAGGCGGCTGAGGAAACAGTTCAGAAGGACAAAGGAGGGGACTCATCTTCTGTACCACATGATACAGTGGCTAGGAAAACTGAGACAAATGCTGAGCCAATGGTGGGCTGCTAATCATTATGCACGTTGTTATGTTCCCATCTTTAACCTAATTTTAATTTACTGTAATTGGCGGAGACATTGGTTTTGTGCCTATTTTTAACTATTAAATTTGTCGCAGGATGAGGACAAAGCGCTGCTGGATCAGGCAATTGCTATGTCTGTAGGCGATGTTAACATGACAGAAGCGACTGATGAAGATCAGGATTTGGCTTTAGGTAAGTGCAGCTGGGTGTTGCTGGTTCTAAATTGCCATAGGCAATCGCTTAGGAACTCTAAATTAAGCCTTAATTTAGGGTGGTATGATGCATAGTGACAGATTTTACCCTGTTTAAATGGGCAACAAGAAAAAAAATTGTCTTCAAGTCCTAGTTGTGTCTTTATGGGTTCTTAAAGCTGCTTTAACATAAGAAGAAGATGAAGGAAAAAACTTCTGGCGGCCAGAAGCCCACAGCTCACAATCACACGGTTTTTAGATTTTTAGGTTTACCTAGGATCAAGGTCAGTGGCATGATTCAAAACTCAAAAAGCCAAAATTTCTCAGAATTTTGAACCTCTCAGTGAAACTGTCTTATTGGTTGTTAGTCCAGCGTAACATCTGGGCTTATAATTTGTTTTTCTCCATGTAGCTCTGCAAATGTCAATGCAAGGGGATGCCCAAGGCTCTGGTGGACCCACAGAAGCCAGCAATCTCCTTGGTGATCAGGCTTTCATATCTTCTGTCCTCTCATCCGTAAGTCATTCAGGACAATTCAAAGTTATTTAACGAGAGCAAGAGACCATTTGTTCTAATTCTAATTGGAGGTGCAAATTTCTACAGCTTCCTGGAGTTGACCCAAATGATCCAGCTGTGAGAGAGCTGCTGGCCTCTTTGCCAGATGAATCGAAGGTCTGTTGTCATGAAACCTGTGCTATGGCTTTGTTCCCTCATCTGTTCAGCCATTATCCATATGATATGCCGTGATCTATTTTCCTTCTCGTACCAGAAAAGCCTGATTAATCATATTTGTTTGCTGTGTGCTATTTCCAGTCTCAAGAGAAGGAAGGCAGTAAGAAACCTGGTGATGACAAGTAAAAAGGTTGTGGTTTTCTGCTATCATTCTCATTCAGGGCCATATTCTCTTGGGAAAAAAAAAATCTAGCAGCTTATTGCCTCGAAGCAGAAATCCTGTATCAGCAAGAATATGATTGAACGAATGGGAAATTGAAGCTTGTGTTTTGTGTTCCATGCGATTTATGAGAGGAGGACGGAAAATGGGTGCGTTTAATTTTCTGTATGACAAGGCAAATTAATAGGCGACTTTGTTGCTCTGTTTTATGACTAAGGCAAGGGCAGGTGCCTCATGTCCTTATGTTCACTTGTTGCCATTGTTATTTTGGCCTCTCCTTATTCTCCTCACGTCCCTCAATTCCACTTCGTGTTTTTCGTTGTCTGGATACCCTAATAGGAAAAGGGGAGTGGCCATTCGGCATTTGGTATTGGGTTCACTCGACTTTGGGGTGCTACTGTCGTAACAAAATTTGATGCCGAGATTTAAGTATCCAATTTGTAGCAGTGAGCCTTGTAGATTTTACAAAAGACAGGTTAACCGAAGAAACAGCCATTTACAGTCATCAGCAAAGGCTTTTTCTCTCTATTTCCAGTGTTGTGGCTTAAGAAGCAGTTCGCCACTCGAGCTCGAGTTGGATCCTTCCGTTCTTGGAGTCGATGAGGTGGAACTTGTCGTTGATGCGTTTGTTGTGAACCACATCCCCCAATTGAATATGCACATACCCGAGTGATTCCTGCGCCTAGTCACACACCCACCCGCTCGCTTACACAGGAGTTCCATTCCAAAGCCACAATCACAATCACAATGGTATCACCTTTGGATGCAGAAGCCCTATCCTTGTTGATGTGCTGACAACTTCAACGTGCATTTTGTCACGGACCGGAGGCTCTTCCAGCATGAACGTGAACTCCTCTTCCCACCTCGGGTCTCTGTTCTTCTTCACTTGCTGTGTTGTATCAACCACACAACTTATAATATTCTTATCTCACACTAGTTCCTCAGTGACGAAATTTCTCTTCTTTCACGGTTTCTCATTATGCTTTTCCAAAGACCCAAATATTCATCTTTTAGGTGATTTGGGGAAGACAAATGTAACCAACAACTTTATCTCGTCTGACCAAAAAAATCAAGAAACGATGAGAACATATGTATGAACACATGCTTACCTCAGTTCTCTTCTCTTCCCCCTCTGAAAAAGATCCGAACATACGGTTTGGTATGGTGCTTTCCTTCAACGTCCTGAGCTTCATGCACGATCACAACAAAGAGGCCCCCAGAAGCCGGAGTGCCTTCTGGAGCTTTTTGCACAGTCTGTCTCTCTTCGAAACCTTTGGGCATTTCATCCTCAGAGAAGGGCTTATAAAAGAGTTCAACCTCCAACTGCCCACGAAACTTCTCTGTCTGAGCCTGTGCTTCTTGGCTGGGTGCCAGAGTCTTACACAGATCCAACTTGAAGGTTTTAGGCTCCTCAGGTGTCAAATCTTTCAGCGGTAGCACATTCATTCCCATCTTTCCATGTTTGCCAACCTTACAAGAGAAAGACGGGCAAGGTTTTCAAGGCAGAGAAAAACGAGTTACGAACATGGGAGATTCTAGCCAGTAGTAGCAGCTTACCTGTTCCCAGTCATAGACATTGAACTCTAGAACCTGAGTCTGAAGATCCCTAATAGAGAATTTGAACTCCTCATTCCATTCAGGATTCAAGTTTTTGTGTTTCACAGTGGTCTTCTTGGACAGAACCTTCCTCAACCCTATTGCCCTGATGACCTTCACGTGGAGAATTCCAATGGGCCTTTCTGTAGGCTCTGCATGTTAAAAATTAAGTTTGCTAGGTTACGAAGAAGGTTTTGAACACAAAACATTCATAGGTAATGCAAGAAAAAGGAGGAATGGCCTACTTTGCTGGGTCAAGAATTGGAACTACGAGGGTCTTCGGCCAGAGATACATGTATGCCACTTGATCTTTAATGAGCTCCTGAAACAGTCAACACGACGACAATGAAACTGCCACGAATGAAATTCTGAGCGTGCAATTCTTGTGACGATTCATTTTTCCACCCACTTCAATAAATCAATTTTTCTGGATGAAAAAATTCAGATAACTGAATCATGAGGGAAAAAAACCATATAAACCTAGACAAATCTGTAAAAGACAGGGATTGACATAAGATCAGCCCCATAAAGTTCAGCCCAAAATCAACATGTGGCTGCAGAGAAGCGAACAACAGTCAATGAGCAAGTCTACCAATATAGAAACAAAAGCAGAATAATTCATGATAAATAACTATCTTATAAAGAGAATGTGTTATGCCGCAGACCTTTTCCATGAGAGACACAAATATATTGGCAAAACAAGGAAAACTTGGGACCAAAGGCTTGCGAGTGATACGAGGCTCGACAAAAACTTGGAGATCCACCACCTAAAAAAGTTTCCTCGAAAGCTCGTGTCTTAAAGTGGCAACCAGTACATGATTTTTTCACAAATTTTCCTTGTTTTTTTTTAAATGTTGTGGCTGGATATACTATATTACCTGAATTGTTGCCTTCAACCCATATGCCCTGACAGCAATTGCTACATTAGGATTCGCACCCCATTTGATGCAAGGTTCCATAATCAACTCCTTCTCTTCCGTGATGTAAACTTTCATACCTGAAACGAGATACAAAGACACTTGTGAATCTCTCAGTCAATTCAATATTATCTTATGCATTAGTATGTGCTCCCAGTTTTCCGTCAAGAACAAGAAACAACTTTTCCTTTGGCTTCTAGTTGCAATGTGAAGGAAAGTATGTTCAGGGAAAATATATTGCTAAGTGCTTGAAATGTTGAAGGTAAAGAACTTAATGTAAATGTTTCAAATTCAACAGAATCAATCTTGTATTTGGGTATCTACTATCTGCTCCTCGATTATTGGCTTTGCTATGTTTTTGGCAGTCTCACAAATGGCCTGCTCACCAAAAATTCAGAACTCAGGAAAGGAAGAGAAGAAGTGAACTTTCAACAGAATACAAGAGTAAGTTGATAAGCAGAGAACCTTGTCAAGAAAAGGCCACATGTACTCTATGAACCTGTTTAACCAATCAATCTGGTTAAAACAAAAGAGGGACAAAACGTCAACCCTGAGGCAGTAGAGAGTATAGAGAAGAATGGAAATTGCATCACATACACGATCGAAATCTGGATTTTTCACCCATAGTGTATCTCCGGAAGCATCCGTTGCATAGCCTTAGGGTCTTGTTCAGCTAATGGGCGAATTTCAGGATCCTAAAGCGAGTGAAACATAACCAATCAAAACCCCTCACAAATTTAGGCTATGGACATTCAGGTAAACGCAGAGGCACATGCATAGAATACACAGAACGGATGAACGACAAATACTCTAATGGAAAAAACCAACCTTCACGTCGCTGGGTTGCAACTTGCAAGTAGATGAAAAGAAAATACCCAACCACAAGCCCCATCGAAATTCCAACTCCAAATCCGCAAAACCCTAGTATAGTACTGAAGAAGCCCATCTCGATTTGGTTTCTGAACAATTGGAACTTTCACGGGATCACAGACAAAACCCAGATCAGGAAATTCTCCTTCCTACGGCCAAGCCGCCTACATTTGTTAAACCCTTTCCTACAGCAATCCGTAAGAGATAGGGCCCAAAGGTCGCAGCTTTCGCAACCGATCTACAAGTGGAAGTTCAACTTCACAAGGATTGTGAGATTTACGGGCATTGACGCTGACGAAGTCGCGCAGGTGTCCATGAAATGGATTCGGGAAGCGCGGAAGACACGCAAAGCATTGATGTTCCCTTCCGGGACTTTCGCCTCAGATTTGCTCGTTTCATTATTGGCTCTGTATTTTCTTCATAATTTGTATTCGACCACGCAACTTTGCAAATTCATTTGTAGGTCATACATGACATGCCGATGGCATGATGGATCATATTCCTTAGTTTCCTTCCCAATAAATGAATCCAGTAATTCTCAATTAACAATAATTTTCTCATAAATTTTGTTTTTTTTTCTCTCTATGTTATGAATAAATGCTCTGTTTGGGAAAATGAAGAAGAGTTTTTATGGTAGATACAGAAACAATTTAACTGCAAATAAAAAAGGAACAAACACGTAGCGCATCCAAACCATTACTTGCAAAAGCCGGTCGAAGAAAAGAAGGAAGAAAACGATATCGTATTCGCATCTATATATTGAGGAAAGCCCCTTTCTCACCTCCTTATTCCCAAACGATTAGGGTTTTCTAATCGCGTTTCTGCAATCGTCTCGATTTTGGTCTGCTATTCTGTATTCCGGAATTCCATTGCTTTCGAATCATAAGGTGTTGGAACAACTAGGTTCAGGTTTGGCTTCGGATCAGGTTCCTTTTGGCGGTGTCCTCGGTCGGTGGAGCTGTGCGATTCCGGAGGAAATTAGGGTTTCTGGACTTTGGCAAGGTTTTCTTCCTCCGTGCTTGTGAATTTTGGTGAGAATTGGTTAACTTCTCTTTGTGGGTGGAAGAATCCGTGTCGCGTGTGAGATGCGAGTGAGTGTGCGATCAGAATCTGTCTGATCGAGCAAATCCCACACTTGGGGTTCCTTCCTTTGTATGGAAACTCGGAGCCGCAAGCGGGCGGAGGCCTCCACAACTGCCCCCTCTTCTTCCTCGTCGCCCTCCGGTCCCACCACCCGCAGCAAACGCGCTCGTCTCTCCTCCCCCGCCCTGCCTTCCTGTGCTACCGCCTTAACCACCACAAGCACCCGCTCTCGCTCCTCCCGCTCCTCAGCTACTGCTTCTGCTTCGATGGACACATCCACGGAGTCCTCTGGTTATCGCCGAGGCGGCAGAGGTAACAGGGGTAATGACAATAGCAGCTCCGATAAGGGAAAGGAGAAGGAGCATGAAATCAGGATTAGAGATAGAGATAGAGATAGAGATAGAGGCCGAGAGCAACTTAATTTTGATACCATGGGTGCTGGTGGTAGGAGTGGTGGCGAGGACGATGACAATGACAGTGAGGATGGCAATGTGGGATTTATGCATCCCAACATGAGTTCTGCAAGTAGTGCACTTCAAGGGTTGTTGAGGAAGCTTGGAGCTGGACTGGATGACTTGCTTCCATCATCGGGTATCGGATCAGCCTCCTCTTCCCACTTGAATGGGAGGTTGAAGAAAATACTCTCTGGTCTGCGCGCGGATGGAGAAGAAGGGAAGCAGGTCGAGGCTCTAACCCAGCTTTGTGATATGCTATCCATAGGGACTGAAGACTCTCTGAGCACGTTCTCAGTGGATTCGTTTGTGCCAGTTCTTGTCGGTCTGCTTAACCATGAGAGCAATCCCGATATAATGCTTCTTGCAGCGAGGGCTCTTACCCATCTATGCGACGTTTTGCCTTCATCTTGTGCTGCGGTTGTGCACTACGGTGCGGTGTCGTGCTTCGTTGCTAGGTTGCTTACCATAGAATACATGGACTTGGCTGAACAGGTTGGTTTTCTTTTCATAAATTCAGTTCTCTTTGAACTTAGGATACTAGATAGAAATCTGGGAATTATGAAATCCAGTTAATCGAGCTTGCCTAAAATTAAAAATGAGAATTGCATCGCATTGCAGAATTTGCTTATCAGTTAATATTATATCTCTTTTATTGATTATACTCTAGAAAAGATACTTGCATTAGATTCAGGCGAGGCTTTCTTTCAAACTTTGCATTTGCCTGAGGTTGCTACTCATTTCTGGTGGTTTTTTATGCTTGACTTTTTACTTGTATTTTGGACGGGTCTACAGTCATTGCAGGCTCTCAAAAAGATATCTCAGGAGCACCCTACTGCGTGTTTGCGAGCTGGTGCTCTCATGGCAGTGCTCTCTTATCTCGATTTCTTCTCCACTGGAGTTCAGGTGAATAATTTTGTTGTTGTTTTGTTTTACTTTATGAACATGCACAGGCAATACTTGTACCTGGGAAAATGTATCTAATTTTTTTGTTGACTTTGTTGTAGCGTGTGGCACTGTCTACTGCTGCAAGCATGTGTGAGAAGCTTCCTTCTGATGCGGCTGATTATGTCATGGAAGCTGTACCATTGTTGACAAACCTGCTTCAGTATCATGATGCAAAAGTAAATGATGTTCTTGCCCTTCCAAATGAGATTATGGAGTTGGCGCTTTAGCCTAGTTTCTTCTGACTTCCATTCAAATGGTGGCAGGTGTTGGAATATGCTTCTATTTGCCTTACGCGGATTGCTGAAGCGTTTGCATCATGTCCCGATAAATTAGATGAACTATGTGATCATGGGCTGGTGACTCAAGCTGCCTCTCTTATATCAATTAGCAGCTCAGGAGGTGGGCAAGCATCTCTTAGCGTGTCAACTTACACAGTAAGTGTTAATCTATTATTTTCTCTTCTGTGTTCAGTTGTAGGATAGAATTTTCACTTTCAACACGTGCAGGGGTTAATCCGATTGCTTTCCACTTGTGCAAGTGGATCTCCTCTTGGAGCCAAAACATTGCTTCTTCTTGGTATTAGTGGCATTCTCAAGGATATTCTGGCTGGTTCTGGTGTCTCTGCAAATGTATCTGTCTCTCCAGCATTGAGCAGACCCGCTGACCAGGTACGGGTGTTGCTTGATATCACATTCTGCTCCATTTTATTTCTGTTCCATGTCTGGCTTATAGATTATTGGATGTGGAGCTGACACGGACGCTTCATCCATTTAGAAGAAACTAAAACGAAATTTATGTTCCTTCAATTTGCTTTGTTCAGTTCTTCTGGTTTTCGGCCTATCATTCACAAGTGCTATAAATATATCTGGAGATTTGCGCTCGTTGTGTCATTTCAGTCTTTTAGAGTCTAACTTCTGGTTATGTTGGTTAGATTTTTGAGATAGTTAACCTGGCGAATGAGCTCCTCCCTCCATTACCACAAGGTGTTATCTCCCTTCCAGCTAGCTCGAATATTTTTATGAAAGGTTCCGCAGTCAAAAGATCTCCTCAAAGAAATTCTGGAAAACAAGAAGATACAGAAGAAAATGTTCCAGATGCTTCACCTAGAGAGAAATTACTGGATGATCGCCCAGAAATTTTGCAGCAATTTGGGATGGATCTTCTTCCAGTTCTAGTACAGGTAATTTTGCTGCATTAGCAATGTCATGGTGCACAAATCACGTGAACTGTTGTGTACTTACAAATCTTTGTTATTTTTAACAGATTTATGGTTCTAGTGTCAATGGCTCTATTCGCCATAAATGCCTCTCTGTTATTGGAAAGTTGATGTACTTCAGTACTCCTGAAATGATTCAATCTCTACTTGGTGTTACAAATATATCAGGGTATGTTGGTTGATGAACTCAGTCATGTTTGCTTCTGAGTCTCTGACTTATAAATGCGTCTGCTTACTGGATTGTTTTTTTCTATTTCCCTTGGTGTAGCTTCTTGGCTGGTGTCTTGGCGTGGAAAGATCCACAAGTCTTGGTTCCTGCCCTCCAAATTGCCAAGATTTTGATGGAAAAGCTTCCCGGAATTTTCTCTAAAATGTTTGTTAGGGAAGGGGTTGTTCATGCTGTCGATCAGCTTGTTTTGGTTGGTAAACCAAACTCTCAGGCTTCTCCTGTCGACAAGGATAATGATTGTATTCCTGGTTCTGCGCGATCAAGGCGCTACCGGCGGCGGAGTTGCAATGCTAATTCTGATGGAAATTCATCTACTGATCCCAAGAATTCTGCTTCAATGAATGTAGGTGCATCCCACAATTCGATGGATACTCCTACAGCCAGCTTCATGCTGAGGGAAACTGTTAGCTCATGTGCTAGAGCTTTCAAAGATAAATACTTCCCATCAGATGGAGGGGATCTTGAAATTGGAGTTACAGATGATCTTATACATTTAAAGAATCTTTGCATGAAGCTAAATACTGGTATAGATGATCAAAAGGTGAAAGCAAAGGGAAAATCTAGGGCTTCTGTGCCATGTCTGGGTGATTTTTCTGCCAGCAAGGAAGAGAACTTGATTGCTGTCGTTTCTGAGATACTCGGGGATCTAAGCAAAGGGAATGGTGTGTCTACGTTTGAGTTTATCGGTAGTGGTGTTGTTGCAGCATTGCTCAACTATTTTTCGTGTGGATATTTTTCGAAGGAGAAGATCTCTGAAGCTAATTTGCCTAAACTTCGCCACGTAGGGCTCCAAAGGTTCAAGGCTTTCCTTGAAGTTGCACTTCCTTCTAATGTTGATGAGGGAAAGATTCCCCCAATGACTGTTATGGTTCAGAAGCTTCAGAATGCGTTATCTTCGATGGAGCGTTTTCCAGTAGTGCTTAGCCATCCCTCAAGATCTCTAGGTGGAAGTGCCCGCCTCTCGTCTGGCTTGAGTGCTTTGGCTCACCCTTTAAAATTGCGACTATGTCGTGCCCAAGGAGAGAAATCTCTACGTGATTACTCATCAAATATTGTACTTATAGATCCACTGGCCAGCATAGCAGCGGTTGAAGAATTTCTTTGGCCCCGAGTTCAGCGAGGTGAATCTGGTCTAAAGCCAGTTGTGGCTGCTGGAAATTCTGAGTCAGGGACAATGCCTGGTGGTACCGGTGTTTCATCACCATCATCTTCCACTCCAGCTTCAACCGCTCGTCGCCATTCTTCTAGATCTAGATCAGCAATAAACATAGGTGATACACCAAAGAAGGAACCATTGCATGAGAAAGGCATCAGCTCTTCTAAAGGAAAGGGCAAAGCTGTTTTGAAGTCTGCTCAGGAAGATCTACGAGGGCCACAAACGAGGAGTGGCTCTCGAAGGAGAGCTGCACTTGACAAAGATGCACAAATGAAACCAGTTAGTGCGGACTCGAGTTCTGAGGTATGATTCATTGTATTAGTGGTGAGATCATCTTTCATGAAGTTTGCTCAGCTTCCTTGTTTGGCAGTGCACATTTCTACTTACATGTACTTATAGATGTCAATTATCTAGTTCATAGTTGATTGGGAATTTGGGAGTGCTGCCACTAGTTCGACTCATTTATATTGATGAGGATAGAGATCTTGGGTTAGTCTTTGTTGGCGTTGGAAATAAAATTTGGCTATTAATGGTGGTGGTAGGGCTGCTTTGCCTCTCTATATCTAATTTTGTTTTTCGGGTGTTTTAGTTTTGGTAGTTATCACTGTTATTTTCTATCTTTTTTTTTTTTGGTTCTTTGTAAAGTGCTTTGTCGTTTGTGTTGAGTGTTATCGGCAGGACCTCCTTCTCATTTGTTGTTTACTTGTATACTTCTTGGTAGGATGAGGAATTGGATATGTCTCCTGTGGATATTGATGATGCATTGGTGATTGAAGAGGATGATATCTCTGATGATGAAGATGATGATCAAGAAGATGTAAGTTGTCCTTTGTCTTATGCCCGCCATTTATATTATGTTGCGCTACCATTATTCTGCTGACATAAATTAATTTGCTAGCTGTATGAATTACAATCACTTGCATTATATTTCGGTTGCAGATGTAACTACCTTGTTGATAAGAATCTGTATTGGTTTTTTGTGTTAAATGTATACTTTGTTTTCTACTATATTCCCTTGAGCATATTTTCTTCATTTTCAGGTTCTTGATGATAGTCTCCCCTTGTGCACGCCAGATAAAGTGCATGATGTGAAATTGGGGGACTCGATTGATGATGATGGTAATGGCCATACAACCAGTGATGGTCGAACAAATCCAACTCCGGGTGCCACCAGTGGAGCAGCTGCAGCAAGAGGTTCTGATTTGACTGATACCGGCGTTAGGAATTCGTATGGTACCAGAGGTGCCCTCTCCTTTGCTGCAGCTGCAATGGCTGGGCTTGGATCTACCAATGGTAGATCTATCAGGGGGAGTGGAGATCGGCATGGGCACGCTCTATACCGTAGTTCTGATGAACCCTCTAAGCTGATATTTAGTTCTGGAGGAAAGCAACTTGGTAGGCATTTGACGATTTATCAGGCTGTTCAGCGACAACTTATGCTGAATGAAGATGATGATGAGAGGTTTGGTGGCAGTGATTTCATCTCAAGTGATGGAAGCAGATACAACGATTTTTACACCATTATGTACCAGAGGGCGGACAACCATGTGGATCGGATGTCAGTTGGCGGAGCAAGTTCTACAACACCATCAAAATCGACTAAATCTGCCATTGGTTTGAGCTCAGAATCTCAGACATATAGGGCATCTCTTCTGGATAGTATCTTGCAAGGGGAACTTCCATGTGATCTTGAGAAGTCAAATCCTACGTATAATATATTGGCATTGTTGCGTGTGTTGGAGGGTTTGAATCAGCTTGCTCCTCGTTTAAGAGCTCAAATAGTGTCTGATGATTTTGCAGAGGGTAAAATTACAAGCCTAGATGAGTTGCATACAACTGGTACTAGGGTTCCATCTGAAGAATTCATAAATAGTAAACTTACCCCAAAATTAGCCAGGCAAATTCAAGATGCGCTTGCTTTGTGCAGTGGGAGTCTTCCCTCTTGGTGCTACCAGCTGACCAGAGCATGTCCGTTCTTGTTTCCTTTTGAGACCCGAAGACAATATTTCTACTCCACTGCTTTCGGATTGTCTCGAGCATTGTATCGCCTGCAACAACAACAAGGTGCTGATGGTAGTGGGTCTACAAATGAAAGAGAGATGAGGATAGGGAGATTACAGCGTCAAAAAGTCCGTGTATCCCGAAATAGGATTTTGGATTCTGCTGCAAAAGTTATGGAGATGTATTCTAGTCAAAAGGCTGTGCTTGAAGTAGAGTATTTTGGTGAAGTTGGCACTGGTTTGGGTCCTACCCTTGAGTTCTACACACTTCTGAGCCATGATTTGCAAAAAGTTTCGCTTGGGATGTGGAGATCAAATTTTGGAGACATGACTCCCATGCAAACGGTTGGAGAAGAAAGTAAGAAGGGGAAATCATCTGCCGCTACTGACGGAGATGTTGTTCAAGCACCTCTTGGATTGTTTCCTCGACCTTGGACTCCGAATGCGGATGCTTACGAAGGCAGTCAGTTACATAAAGTAATAGAGTATTTCCGGCTTCTAGGGCGTGTCATGGCGAAAGCCCTTCAAGATGGTCGTCTATTGGACCTGCCACTGTCTACAGCATTTTATAAGCTTGTTCTTGACCATGTGAGTTTTTATTAGTGCGCTTGGTCCCATGGCTTTTGGCTTTTATTATGTTTTGAATCTTTGATAAGATAATATTTAATTTCTTCACTTATGCAGGAGCTTGATTTGCATGATATCGCTTCATTTGATACTGAACTTGGCAAGACTTTGCAAGAACTGTATGTTCTTGTTGGCCGGAAAAAGTATCTGGAATCAGTAGGTCGTGACAACTGCCATGCGGTTTCTGGTTTACATTTCCGTGGATCACGGATAGAAGACCTCTGCTTGGACTTCACCCTGCCTGGTTATCCCAATTACATCTTGAAACCAGGAGATGAAACTGTATACAGTTTTTGCTTACTTTTTACATCTTTTCTGCTATTAGTTTGAGCCTTGTTAAAGATTCCTGATGTATATATTTTGTTGCCAGGTTGATATTAATAGCCTTGAGGAGTATATATCCCTGGTTGTTGATGCGACAGTTAAGACAGGAATTGCTCGACAGATAGAAGCTTTCAGATCTGGGTTCAATCAGGTTAGCTTTTCCGGATGCTCGACTGTCTCTCTCTCTTTTTTTCTTTTTTTCTTTTTTTGCCAATTTCCTTTGGCGCCTCTTACTTCTTCAATGAATATAGAAAAGTACTTTTCAGTACGATTTGAAGTTAGCACCCCTTAGTGTTCTATTCTAGTTTACTCTTCCTGCTATTTTTGTTTGGGAGCATGTTTGCATTGAATTGCTCAAAATTAGCAGGTGTTTGACATCACATCTCTACGGATATTCACACCGTTTGAATTGGACTACTTGCTCTGTGGTCGAAGAGAGCTCTGGGAGGTGAAGTTGAACTTTCCAGTATTCTATAGTTATAAGACTTGAGGCCATTAAACTTGTGATACTCCTAAACACTTTTTCTCCTGCAGGTCGAGACACTAGCTGAACATATCAAATTTGATCATGGTTATACTGCCAAGAGTCCTGCAATAATTAATGTATGACTGATTCTTTTGAACTATTTCCCATCTCTTCTTGGTCACCATTATTATCCTCACTGATTCTGATTCACCTTCTAGTTACTGGAGATAATGGGGGAATTTACAGCAGAGCAGCAGAGGGCTTTCTGCCAATTTGTTACTGGAGCTCCCAGGCTTCCTCCTGGTGGCTTGGCGGTTCTGAATCCTAAGCTAACAATTGTTAGAAAGGTAAAGATTATATTTTGGTTTTGTTCTAACATGCCAGGTGTTGTTTTCGGGGACTGAATCCTTGCTGGTATATTCATATTAAAAAAAAATTGTTCAGTATCTCTACGGATATGCTATACTGCATTCACAAACTTTTTTTTTTTTTTTTTTTGGCGGGGGAGGGGGGGGAGATCACACCCATTTGGTTCTAAATAAACTTTGTTTGGTGTATGCTCTGCAGCACTCGTCAACAGCTACTGCAGCATCCAATGGAATGGGGGCTTCAGAGACAGCCGACGATGACCTGCCCAGCGTCATGACGTGCGCAAACTACCTTAAGCTCCCTCCATACTCTACAAAGGTTTGCTTTTTATGTCTTGTTCTGTCTGTTTGTATCGTCTTTGTTGTCCGAGTCTAGTCGTCCTCCTGACTAACAGGTTGTGCCGTGAAACAGGAAATCATGTACAAGAAACTGCTGTATGCTATCAAGGAAGGGCAAGGATCTTTCGACTTGTCTTAAATAATCTTAACCAAAGTCAGGCTCTATTCTGTATGTACATTACAAGGAAAGACACCCAGGGAGAGAGATGCTTCTCATTGATTTTGATTTTTTACTGCAAAAGGAGGCGGAGTATATGCCCCAGAAGCAGGTATGCCTTTTCTCTGCCTGCTGTTTTCTTTCTTCCTACCCTTCCTTTGGATTTGTCTTAACGCCATTGATTTTGGTGTTTGCAGGCTCCGCAGGAAGGCTTCTTCTTCTTCTTCTTCTTCTTCATCTTCTTCATCTTCTTCTTCTTCTTCTTCTTCTTCTTTGATGTACATAAGAGGGATAATTAGGGCTCTCTCTCTCTCTCTCTCTAAATGACGGTGAATTTCATTTCATTTGGTCTTTAAAACTTGAAAACGTCAACTTTGCTCAGCGCTCCTTCGTAGTCAATTTTTTTTTGTCACTTGCATAATGTACGGTCTGTTTCAGGAAATAAATAGCCCTCGCTGTAATCGCTGGTGTACCGATCTGATTCAGTCAAAGTAAGAGCTAAACAGTGTTACCATTTTTGCAGCACAAGTGATATACCGAAACTATGATTGCCTTCCGTTGCGAGAAGACCGAAACTTGAAACTTGAAACTGCGGGGCATTCAATGGCGAGTTCCTTCTCATTCATTCTTTCCAAAATTTGGGTCATCTAGAGTTTAAGTTTCCTTTTTCTATTTTTTCTTTTGGGTTTTAAAGCCAGGAATATTACAAAAATGCCTTGGCACCAGCGACTTCAAGCACTATCCTCGAAATGTTAGGGTTTTAAAAAAAATGAAAAAACACCGAAAAGATATTAATACCCATGGAAAAACACCGAAAAGACATTAATATCCATAATGAAAAAGACATGTGTCAAAATCAAATTGTAAAAGGAAAAAAAAAAAGAAATTACTAAATCAAACATTTTGAAAAGACACGTGTAAGTTTTGAAATAATAAAAAAAAAGAACGAAGAAATCAAATATTGACCAGTTTCTTTTCGTTTTTTTATCCTTGTGATTTCTCTCTAACAGACGGTGCGATTTCTTTTTAGCGATTTTTATTGCGGTTTCTTCTTCAGAATGATTTCGTCTTTATCATTTTCAGCTTTTATTTATGATGATATTTATTTATGGTTTCAATTTAAAATCACCGAAAAAGTGAGATATTTTCTTAAATTTCATGTGTGCTTTTTGGGTAAACTATTAGAGAGATAAATCCAAGTCAAATGGGTGATATTAGTGGATTTGTATAATCAGAAAAATTAGGGTTTCACTTAGAAAGTGAAATATTTTTTTTACAAAATCGATTCATATGAGTCGAGTCACGGTCACACTGTCAACATGATCGTACTAATGGAGTGGCCACACTAGTCACACTGATCGCACTTGAAAGGTGTGACAAGTTTGACTAGTCTGATAAAACTGGTCATACAGGTTTAACCGTCATGTGGTCATACTAGTGAAGTGGTCACACAACCATACAAATAAAATTGGTTACGAAGTCATGTCGTCATACTAGTCACACTGATCACACTTGAAGGGTGTGACGAGTTTGACTAGTTTGATAAAACTGATCACACCTCTCAAATGATCATATCAATGAAGTGGTCACACAATCACACTAGTTAAACTGGTCACACTTAGAGGATGTGACCAGTTTGACGAGTTTGACTAGTTTGATAAAACTGGTCAAGCTAGTAACATTAGTCCACTACAAAAAATATCATCGATTTCTAACGGATTTTCCAACGGATATATATATATATTGATACGTATAAATATACGTATATTTTGCATATATATATATATATATATATATGTATTTAGACGTATAAATATTATATATATACACACATATTGATAAATATATATATATATATATCGATATGTATAGTATGTATATATGTATACAAATAAGTATTTATATATATATATATATGTATAGTATGCATTAAGGGTGTGCTCTGGTTTTTGTACGATATTAGTACCGTATATTATTCGGTTCAGTTGGGTTCTAGTTTCGGTGCGTTTCGATTTCGTTTTTTGTTAAAAAAATTAGAGTTTCTTAAGAAAGTTTCAGTTTTTCGAAAATTTTATAAAGTTCGGTTTGGTTCAATTCCAAAAAATTTGATTCTATAAAAAAAGCGTTAACAGACAAAGAATGAATATAATTCAACAAAAAAGTCCAGTTTCGTCATATTTCCATCTTCATTGTAAAGACATATTCAGTCTCTAAAAATGGTGTTAACAGACGAAAAATCGTCTCACCATTAGACTCGTCGCACCGTCAAACCGTCACACTTGTTGCACCGTCAAACTAGTCAAACTATTGCATCTTATCGAATTTCGCAAATTTAACAATTGCAAATTGTAAATATATTGATTATCACCCAATGAATAAGTATCTTGGACTGAAACTAATCTAGATCTCTAAATTTAACATCTTTTGTTTTCTTGACAATGCATGTTCTCTCATACGAAACCCTAAAGTTCTAGTAGAGTTTGTGTAACACATTGTCTTATGGTAGAAGATATTATTTTTTCACATGAGTTACGATTAATAAAAACACGTTAAATATGTTATAATAATCCATATACACCATATTGAATCTTCAAAACATTATTTAGATCGATATTTTTTTTCACAACCCGTCTCACCATCAGACTCGTCGCACCGTCAAACCGTCATACTCATTGCACCATCAAACTAGTCAAACCCACGCACCTTATCGAATTTTGCAATTTTACAATTGCAAATTATAAACATGTTGATTATCATCCCAATGAATAAGTATCTTGGAATGAAACTAATACTAGATCTCGAAATTTAACATTTTTTGTTTCTGCAATAGGTGATCTTCTTCGAATCTGTGCGAGTTCCACAGGTGGTTTCACGCTGCGAAATTCTCCACAAACCTCCTAAGGTTGATCCTCTTCGATTTCCCGAGCTGATTGTGCCTCGGTTCCCCCCGATTTCCTCTCTTTTCCTCTGTTTTTCGAAGGACCAGTCTCTAGGTTACAGAATGGTGATCTTCACCTGTTGGAGCCGGTTAAAAGCCCGATTCTGGGGAGAGTTCAGACCCGAAAATGGGGCAGAGGGCCAGTCCATTCACGCACTATGCGATAAGTGGCAGCCGACGGCGCGTGGGTCACATTTGTCGCAAAAAAATCGTGGTCAAAAGTGGAAGAAAATCAGCGTTTTCCGGCGTTTTCCTCCCCATACCCTAGACCGTTCGGTCTGGTCTAGACCGTTCGGTCTGGCTTGTGAACATGCAGACCGATCAGTCTGCACTCTGGTCTGATCGGTCTTGGCCAATTTTTCGTCTTTTCTTCGCTTTTTCCCTGGACCGATCGGTCTACCTCTGGACCGATCGGTCTAGACCATTTTTCATTCGTTTTTCGACGTTTTCGACGTGTTTTAGTCCCACTTGTCATTTGATTCGATGTTTATGCCAATCACCTTACATGGATTTATCTTATTCGGAAATCGGGATATTACAAGCTGACCAAAACAGATTTTTGGTCTGCTGACGCCCGCTTCGGTCCGACTGAGTGTTCTGGTCCGGCTGACCACATTTGTCAGCTCTGGACCATACTCCGTTTCTTCCTCTCTGTCCGTTCCTTTGGTCCTATGTGGTACTTTCTCTCGGACTAACTTCTGGTCCGGCGGACTGACTTCTGGTCAGCCCCGTCAGTCCGCCGGACCAGCCTTCCATTTCTTCTTTCGATCCGCCTCTTCTTCCCTTAGGTCCGTCTGATGGGCTGAGTAGGTTGGTCCGACCCTGACCAGATTTTGGTCCGGCAGACCAACTTCACTTTTCCAATCTTCCCTTTTTTCGGTCCGTTCCTCTTCGTCTTGGTCCGACGATCCAACCCTGGTCCGGTTGACCAGTTTCTGGTCAGGTTCGGACTGAAGATAAATTTCAACATTCTTCTTCGCTTATTTTTCGATCCTTTTTGACGTTTTCCGGCTTCGTACTCTTTTCCATTTTATTTTTCACTTCCATTCATGAATTATTATACGTATTTATTTAATTATTTATTCTCGAAAATAATTAAATATTTACTTCGGGATCCAGGGTATTACACCGTCAAACCATCAGACTCGTCGCACCGTTAAACTAGTCAAACCGTCGTACCTTATCGAATTTCGCAAATTCAATAATTGCAAATTGTAAACATATTGATTATCACCCCAATGAACAAGTATCTTGGATTAAAACTAATCCTAGATCTCTAAATTTAACATCTTTTATTTTTTTTGATAATGCATGTTCTCTCATATGAAACCCTAAAATTCCAATAGAGTTTGTGTAACATATTATCTTAGGGTAGAAGATATTGTTTTTTCACATGAATTACCATTAACAAAAACGCGTTAAATATGTTATATATAATAACTCAGATATACCACATTGAATCTTCAGAACATTATTTAAATCGATATTTTGTTTCCACAAACCGTCTCACCGTCAGACTCGTCGCAACGTCAAACTAATCAAACCGTCGCACTTTATTGAATTTCATGATTTTATCACGTATAAATTGGAAACATATTAATAATCACCCCATAAAACAAATATCTTAAGTTGAAAATAATCCTCTCTCTAAATACGATACTTTTTTTAAAATGTACGTTTTTTCAACGAAACCCTAAAAATTTAATACAAATGTAAATATGGAATGTATTAATACAATATCTTTATTATGTCATTACAGGAATACAAAATTTCACTCATACGTTTGTGACATTGTTTTCACTACCCCTTTATGACAAGACTTGTAATAAATAATTATAATTCTTTTATCATCATGTATTCATTATATTTGTATAAAACAAACACATAATGTGAGTAATATGATCAGTTTGAAGAGTGAGACTAGATTGATGAGTATGACCATTTTGATGAGTTTTGCGAGTTTGTCCAGTTTTGAGAGTTTGCTCAGTTTGATCTATTTGATTCAATCTGTATCATATAGTTCAAATATAAATTCAAAAACAACAAAAGTTATAAATACCCAAAATGAATAACAAATTTTAAAATGATAAATTATCTATCAACGAGATTTTTGTTTATTGGATGAGATTTTTTGAGATTTCGTTTTTTTTTTATAATAAATTAATCAAGAAATAAGGATAGAGAAGAGAAGCTTGAGGAGAGAGGGATGGGAGAGCGAAGAGAGACGGAGAGAGAGGGCAATATTACAAGAATACCTTTAAATGTGCACATAGACTTCAACCCATACCCTTCAAAATTAGTGTTTTAAAAAAAAACTCTCAAATGATAAAAAGACATTGTTACCCTTAATGAAAAGGACACGTGTCAAGATGAGAACAAATAAAACAAATACCAGAGAAGTTATGAAATTATATGATTCAAAAAGACACGTGTTAGGGTTTCGAATTAAAAAAAAACAGAAAAGTCAAATATTGAACAGTTTCCTTCTTCTCTCTCTTCATTTCCGCAATTTCTCTTACGATTTCTCTGTAACTCTAACGGATAGAGTGTGATTTCTCTTTTCTTCGGCGATTTTTCTTGCGATTTCTTTTTGCAATATCTTATCACTTCAGATGGCTTCGTCTCCTTCATCGTCTTCAACTCCTATTTACGAATATATCCAGGTTTGTATTTGAACTCACCGAGAAAGAGAGATATTTTTATTAGAATTTCATGTCTGTGTGTTTGAATAAACAATATAGGAAAACAAAATCGAGTAAAATAGGTCATATTTATGTAGTTATATGGATCAGAAAAATAAAGATTTCGGTAAAAAAGTGAGAAACATTGTTTTGCACAATGTCGAGTAATATGGAACTCGAATCACGATTATAATGTTCAATTGAGTCATATTAGGTCATATTAGTAAAGTTTTATAAATCAGAAAAATTAGAGTTTCAGTTAGAAAGTGAAAAATCATGTTTTTCACAAAGTCGAGTCATATTGAAGTTGTCACGGTGTGACAAAATGGTCGTGCTAGTCACAATGGTCATACTTGAAAGATATAACGAGTTAGACTAGTCTGACCAAACTGGTAAAACTGGTCACAACCAGTCACACTCGTCAAACTGTATACGATGCTAATTTAGTCATATTAGTCACACTCGTCGCACCTGAATGGTATGACGAGTTTGACAAGTTTGACGAGTCTGTTAAATCTGATCACTACTGAAACAAAAGTGATAACAAATGTTAACTTTCTTTTTGTAGGTTTCTTTTGTATATGATTTTAACGACATTCATCATGTTTCCAAGATTACAACAAAGTGTTATCCGTTTCAAACTATTCGTTCTCTTAAAAAGGCTTTAACAAACGAAGAATGTACATATTTCAACAAAGAGTCACAATTTCGACACATTTTCCATCTTCAATGTGAAGATACATTAAAGATGGTTCAGTTGTCTGTCCTTATACATCGCGCACTAAAGCTTGAAGGAAATGTGAAAGAGTTGTGGTTTATTCTGGACAGTGTACCCGTTAGATACTCGATCACCGAACATCCTATTATCTCTGGTCTAAACTGCGAAAAGTATCCAAAAGATTAGGCTGAACGCAGAAGAAGAAGACGAAGAAGAAGGTTCCGAGGAGGAGAAGGAGAAGGAGGAGGAGTTATATGGATAAAAAAATTAGGATTTCAGTTAGAAAGTGGAAATCAATATTTTTCACAGAAGATGAATCATATGGAAGCTAAATAGTCATACTAGTCACTCTAGTCGCACTTGAATGGTGTGACCAGTTTGACTAGTCTGATAAATCTAGTTAAATGGGTCACATTCGTCAAGTGCACATACCAGTGAAATGGTTGTACGATTACACTAATCAAAGTGGTCATGAAGTTAAGTGGTTATACTAGTTACACACTCGTCGTACTTGAATAAACAGTCCATATAACAATTTTTATTAGTAACTAATATTCGCAACTCTCTGAATTTAGCACTTTATTTTGTTTTACAATACATGTTCTCCCAAAAGAAACCCCAAAATTCTAGTACACTTTTTATAACACATTAGGTTAGGGTAGATTATATTATTTTCTAATATGATTTACGAATAATAAAAACACATACCAATTACGATTAATAAAAACATGTTAAATATGTTATAATAACTCATATACACCACATTGAATATTCAAAACATTATTTAGATCGATATTTTTTTTGCACAAACCGTCTCACCGTCAGACTCGTCGCACCGTCAAACCGTCAGCACCGTCAAACCGTCAGCCTCGTCGCACCGTCAAACTAGTCAAACCGTCGCACCTTATCGAATTTCGCAAATTTAACAATTGTAAATTGTAAACATATTGATTATCACCCCGATGAACAAGTATCATAGATTGAAACTAATCCTAGATCTCCAAATTTAACATCTTTTGTTTTCTTGACAATGCATGTTCTCTTATATGAAACTTTAAAGTTCTAGTAGAGTTTGTGTAACACATTGTCTTAGGGTAAAAGATATTGTTTTTTCAGATGAATTACGATTAATAAAAACATGTTAAATATGTTATAATAACTCATATACACCACATTGAATATTCAAAACATTATTTAGCAATACTTTTTTTTTATAATATACGTTCTTTCAACTAAATCATAAAATTTTATTACAAAATATAAATTTGGAATGTATTAATACAATATCTTTATTATATCATTACAGGAATGCAAAATTTTACTCATATTCCTAGGATATTATTTTCACTACCCATTTATGACAAGACTCGTAATAAATAATTATCATTCTTTTTATCATATGTATTCATTATGTTTGCATAAAATAAACACATAATATGAGTAATATGATCAGTTTAAAGAGTAAGACCAGATTGATGAGTATGACTATTTTGATGAGCTTTGCGAGTTTGTCCAGTTTGGAGAATTTACTCGATTTGATCCGTTTGACTCATCCATATCATATAGTTCAAATATAAATTCAAAAACAACAAAAATTATAAATGTCCAAAATGAATAACATATTTTAAAATGATAAATTATCTATCAGCAAGATTTTTGTTTATTGAATGAAATTTTTTTAGATTTTGCATTTAACAGTAAATTAATCAAGAAATTATGATACAGAAGAGAAATTTGAGGAGAGACCGAAGAGAGAGAAGAGAGAGAGAAGAGGAGGGGGAGAGAGAGAGCGCAAGAAAGGAGAGAGAGGTGGAGAGAGAAGAAAGCGGGAGAGAGAGGTGGAGAGAGAAGAGAGAAATATAAAAGAAATTATTTTTATTTTATTATATTATATAAATTAATAAAGAGTATTATAGGAAAACTACATTTATAAGGTTATATTTGATGTTGTCTTTTTTCTTTTTTTTATGAAGGGTATCACTTAAAATCCAATGTATCATTTAAGGGTATTTTTGCAATTGACCCGAGAGAGAACAAGCAGGAGAGGTGAGAGAGCATGGGAGAGTCGAGAGAGAGAGAGAGAGTGAGGAAAAAGAAATAGAACAAATTATTTTTATATTAATATATTGTATGAATAATTGAACGGTATTATAAAAAATCTATATTTGTAAAGGTATATGTGGTGTTGTTTTTTTTAGAAAGAGGATATCACATGAATCAAAATGTATGATTTAAAGCTTTAAGCGTAGTTTTGCAATTGCACTTTTGAAACGGCGTCGTTTTGCAATCTTCCAAATTAATGGCGGCAACACCAACTTCCTTTTCTTTTGGGGGTGTTCATAAAAATTTAGGTTCGGGAGGAATCTATTGCTCGTTGCAGAGGGATTTACGATGGACATCAACCGAGACGAACTCGATTTGCTACTGTCACTTGAAGATCGGGTTCTCGAAACTCCCCCCGATTCTCCTTCTGCCGCTCTTGGTGATCCTTCTTCTACAAATTGCTTGCCTTTAGGGTTTTTTGTATTTCAATGGATAGTCTTTGGTGCAATCGCTTACGAATCAGATGCTTTTAATTGCATTGATGCATAAAAAATCGATGTGGGTGCCTATTTTCTCATCTTGTTCGGAGTTTGATTTTGCGAGTCAATAAGGGGTTTTGCTCTTGGTTACATCGGCATGTGATTTACGACTCTCCTCAAATGCTAATCCTTTTCTTCGTATCTTCGTCCGAGTTTAGCTGGCAGGACTTCACCTCATCATACACTTTAATCATAGTAATGGCTTGATTGTGGCTTTTTCTTCATCTTCATCTCGTATTTTTGTTTTCCCAGTTCATATGCGGTGACGTCTTTCTTACATTGATCTATCGAGGATTTTTAAAGTTTTCCCCTTTATTCCCATGAATTACATGGATTTATCTTATTTGGTTTGTTGCTCATTTTCACACGTTCTGTAGGAGGATATCTCACAGATGACGAATCTCCTAAGCGTAGGGCTCCTGTTGACTTGTCTGATTTCAAAAGTGTTGTTCAAGATTGCCTCAGTCTGGAGACTAAACCTGCCAACAAGACCGGCAAACCAAAGGGCTTGAAGAACTGCAATCTTAACGATGTTGAGAAGTTTTCTGGTCTGCGCATAAGGTGGTGGTGATCTTGTTTCTTTTAAGAGTCTTGTCTACATTTCATGATTCAACTTATTACCCGGAAATCAAAATTTCGTAGAAATATGAATACCAATACCTCTCATGAGGAGCCATCTGGGTTTCAGAGGCAAACATTGTTCTTTTTCTTTCACCATTTGTCCTTCAGGTTTCATATTCTAAGTTTATTAATATTTTCTTTTCTTTTTGATCTCTCTTAGGAACCAACTACTGAGCCCTGCGGAGATTAGTGATAGGTTTTCAGAAATTCGTTTTGTTCGATTACCAACTATAAAGTAAGTAGGCTCACTGCCCAAATATGCACACTTTTGGAGCCAAGCTCAAGAAGAAGAATTCTTAACTGCGCAGTTTCCCGTTTACTTGGTTGTTCTTGTAGGAATTTACTGGTGGGTGACAGACTCTCTGGATGTTGGGCAACAATTGGAGTGCTAACGGAGAAAGGACTCCCGAAAACCAGCTCCATAGGGCAGCCTTATTGCGTGTGGAAGCTCAGTTGCTTAAATGTAGAACCTGTCTCGTTATTCTTGTTCGGCGATGCTTATCTGAAGAATTGCAAAGAAAAGGCAGGAACGGTTTTGGGGCTGTTCAACTGTTCTGTGCGCAAGGACAACATGGTAAGCATCTCAGCAGCAATAAATGGCATGGTGGCTACGAAATTCTGTCAGATACTAAAATTCCTTTCTCCACCTGTTTGTGGCAGGGACACGGGTTCTCATTGAGTGTCAGCTCTGCTGGACAAATCGTTAAAATAGGAGCTTCTGCTGATTATGGGGTCTGCAATGGAAAGAAGAAAGATGGGATTCATTGTACATCTGTGATAAACAAGTAACTAACTTTTGCCTTGCATATAGCTTTGGTTTATGGTACAGCTATTAAAGTATTAAATTAGAACATTGCAATGTTTCAGACGCCAGGGAGCATTTTGCAAGTTTCATAAACTGGTACGTAGTGATAATACCATGAACTCGTTTGCAGGTGCAGCTGAAATGAGTTCTGCTTTCACTAAAAATGGGTTTTAATCTGTGATTTTGTACAGAATGCGTCAGACACATTTGCTACTAAGAGAACAGAACTGAAAGGAGGGTATGTCTCCAGTGCCTGGTGAATCACTAGAAAATTTGCTGAAACTTGTCCTCAAATTTGCCTGAGTCCCCTGACGTTTTCTTTTTTAAATTCAGGAACTTGAGGACGGCATTCAGAGGCATAAGGGCAGAAGGTGTTTACACGGTTGATCCCGTAGCAGACAAGAAGGGAAATCAGCCTGCACGAGTACTCACCGTGGAAGCTCTCAAAAAAGCTTTAAGGTTTGAAGGCCTCTAGTTTTTTTTGTTAGGGGGGTGATAGTCTCTGCGTAATCTTAAACAGGTTGTTTTTGTGCATTGGAACTGCCTGCAGTAGAGCAGAGAAAGTGACAACCGTCGGGCATTCACAAGGAATACGTTTCCTCAACGAAATGGCCAGTAGGACTCTTTCTTTCTTAATCCATACGCATGACTTGAGATAGTGTCTTGAGAGTTTTATGTGGCGTGAATTAACAGGAATATCAGGTTCGAATCAGCGGACAGGGAAGAAGAGGTATGTGCCTGAGCTTGTTGGTTGGTCCATTGGTCATGCAAATGTTACTTGTGACCGAGTGAGATGTCGTGGCTCTTCTCCAGGAAATCATCACCGGAGCTGAAGAGGAAGAGAGCAGAAGACGGCAGTGACTCGCCGCCGGAGAAACGTAGTGGGAAAATGATAGCCTTAGATATCTGCAGCTCCGACGAAGAAGAAGGATGAGCCTTCAACCTCAGAACACCAGTGATGGCTCTGTGTTTCTTGTAAAATTAATTTGAAACTCGTTAAATAGAGTGAGTGCAAGAAGGGCTACTACAAGTACAAGCACACAACAGTCTTTACCAATACACAAAACTCGATTATCAGACAAAGCCTAACACACACATCACATGACGAGGCAGGCGGTGGGATTCTCGTCGCTGAAGGCGGTGGTGTAACGGACCTCAGTGGAGCTGGCACGGGCTAGCTGCGACACTCCTGGGTCATCGCCCCTCCTCACGTACCCAGCTGGCGCCTTCTTGTCGTATATGCCTGGCGCGTAAGGATGGGCCACCACGTCATACGGGACGTACGGCCAGAGCTCCACCTTCTTGCCGGTGCGGTGGGCCATTCGAGCCACCACCTTGTTGGGGTCGACGTAGCCTACGACCGTCACCTTGTTGGCTTTAGGCTCCACCGTCACGGACGACACCCCCTTCATTCCCTCCACCGACCTCCTCACCTTCCTCTCGCACCCTTCGCAGTCTATCTTCACTTTGATCTCCACAGTCTATTATTAGTTGCCGACCAAAATGAAATCCGATACTAATTAGTGGGCCGTTGCACGTGATCTCCCCGTAAATCACGATGATTAGGATTTTTAAATTTCCGACAGTGGCTACTACGGATCTACACATTATGGCTGCAACCGATTCAAACGCTACTTGTCGGGGTTCCCATTCCTTGGTCTTCACTCTTAACAAAAGTTTTTTTTTTTGGTTGATAGTTAGTAGCTTTTTTTGGACCTAAATGATAAACTGGAAAGGAAACATACTATGGACAGGGAGCGTCGTCAGTCACTCGGTTCATGAATATCTTTCCATATAAACCACTCAGAGTGAGAAAATCAATTGCAGGGGTTACCTGTAACTGCTTGCGCTTCTTCATCTTGGAGCTTCCATGAGAGCAATCAAACACATCGGAAAGATGATCGAGAACGCCCATCTCTTTCTTTCCTGCAACAGCCTCTCTGATCTTCACGACACCTAATGCTCTCTCTCTCTCTCTCTCTCTCTCTCTGTTTGCTCCTTCCCAGTGGAATGAATGACAGGTCTCACCCTTCCGGTCCCATCTCTTTTATTTTGTGGCCTCCTTTCTTTTTTTTTTCTTCCTTTCCGATAGCTTTTCCTCTCTCTCTATCTCCACTTAAACCCGATTTTACTTGTTTATGTTTAAAAAAAAATAATCCTTTGTCTTCCTAAATATTTTTTGCATAAATAAATAAACAGGACAGAGATCTTGGGACAAGCGTCTTCCTTTTTCTTCTTTATTATTATTATGATGAAAAAAATACAATTGTCTGGGAAACCGAGTTAGCGGATAAATGGCTCACAAAAGTCACACCGACATAGACTATGTCGGACTGTCGATATCGATAGGATCTTGACAGATATATGGTTGGGCCTGGGAGGCCCAACTTCTACTTCTCTTGGGCTATTCCAATTTTGCATATCTCCGACTTTCTTTTTTAATTTTTTAAGCTCATTGTTAGTTTAAAACGTTTCCTATAATCTTTCTTCCACTGACGCGAATCCGATCCGATTTGTTTTTTTTTTTCTTCTAGATCTAGTAACTGCGGTCTCCCTCCAACTCTGATTAGTTCCAGGAATTGATTAGTCTCGATTTCTCTGCTCTTCATCCCGTGTACTAGTTTCTTCGATTGAGTGATCTTTTCCCCTTTCTCCGGTGAAGTCTCTGATGCTAAGGCGAAACCGAGACCAGCGAAGTTGTCTCTCTACCTTCACATTCCCAATATCGTTGGTGGGTTTTGGTGTGATTGTTGTTTTTTGTTGGTAATCGTTTTTTACCAAAAGATTTGATGTTATTGCTACATGCAAATTGCAGGGTGCATGAGAGTTCTCTCGAACTGTGTTGCCTTTTCCATGTGCTTTTCGGACAAGACGCTTTTCTCGCTGCTATGTTTCTTCAGGTGAGAGTTCTGTGATCTGATCATCTTCAAAATAGCATCTTTTGCTAGCTTAGAGGCAGTGTCTTCTCCACAATCGTATTGGTTAAGATGTTTACAGAGTTAGCACAGCCTGTCTACTTGTGGTTCTCTCCCAGGTTTACAGGTCTATTAAACACGCCTAGCTTGGCTTTCCTCTCATTGCTGTCTGCAGATGTACAGGTGCTTGTTTTCATGGTTAATATTCTCTCTTATCATGCGCTAAACGCTTCTTTAAACTTCTCAAGATTGTTGTACTTTGGTACGTAAAATTTTGTACTCTATGCTCAGGACATTTCTGTCAGGGAAGACCAGTCGTAAGGACGTCAAAGACAGCACGAGCTGGCTTTTTAAACTCTACTATGGGAGAATCGGTTGTTTTATGGGTTATTGTTGCATCTCTTGTAAGGTAATTCCAGTTGTCCTGAGCTAACTCGTCCATGTAATCGTTAGAAATGTCTTCACTCAATCTTCTTGCACTGTGCAGGTTCTTCATGTAATCCTTCTTCTCATATCAAAGAACCAAACCGAAAACCTGATGATCTCCTTTTTCTTTAGGGATTGTCCACTGATTGACCATATGTGTGACTTTCATCTCGGGCTCTAAATTGCACGTTCATTCAGGTCTTAGTTACTTCACTGATCCAGATTTCGCCACTCTCTGTTCTTCTGGCTTTGAGCTTGTTCGGTTGGGCAATCAAGCAGACGTCAATGTCATTCGGGTAGGTTAACTAGTGTCAATCCACCAGTTGTTCCAGATATAGAAGGCTGCATAGTGTATCTGAGGTTTTGCTATGGCGGGTTTCAGATGAAAACAGCTGCGGACATTTGCGGTTATTCATGGTATCGAGAAGAAGCAGAAGCCCTGATATTAACAAGCTCACTTGTCTGAACCCTGAAAGTTTTTTTGTGTGCAACGCCTACGTTGTGCTTGAGTACATATACGGCCGGGTCTCCTTTTGACCTGTCCTGGGTGTATAGATAAACCTTGCCTTTTGTTTCCTTTGACGATGGAGTTATTGGTAGTCTCTTCTTTCATCTGGTAGTGTTGGTATAATTTGGTTTGTAAGCCTGAACTGATTTACAACTTAGGCATGTCGCATTCCATCCTCTTGCAAGAATGATTGTGGCGAGAGATAGAGGCTTTACCACATGGCTCCATGGCCAAATGCCACGTCAGCGTTATCTCGTTTGGAAACGTATGGTTCAAACTCGGGGGGAACAAAACTCCAAGCACTTGTCACCCATGACCACCCAATCAACCGCATATTCACTATCCTCAAACCTCAAACACTGTCTCTCGCATCACGCAAAACTGACCGTCGGATCTTCCGACCACAGATTCCTGCTGGTGTTGCGGTGCACCCAAGCACAACGTATAACTGCCCCAAAACTGGGATTTAAAGAAGGCTCTGCTTCTGACCATTGCTTCTTGTTCTGTCAAAGTAACAAAGCCCTGCAATGGCGAAACCGATGGCCATCGAAGTGTACAACCCCAATGGCAAGTACAGAGTCATCAGCACGAAACCCATGCCGGGCACTCGCTGGATCAATCTCTTGATCGAGCAAGACTGTCGCCTCGAGGTGATTTTATTTGATGTTTCTCTTGGAGATGAAATACAGTGGTCACCCACAGTTTTCCATTCCACGCAGATATGCCATCAAAAGAAGACGATCTTGTCCGTTGAGGATATCGTGTCCCTGATCGGAAACAAGTGTGATGGTGTCATCGGACAGGTATTGAACTCTGTTGAGTTGAGTCAAGGAGGAATATTGTATTCGTTTCATAACACTAATCAAGAGACCAAAATGTAAATTTTGGTGTCTTTGCATTGTTCTCCTTTCTCAGTTAACGGAAGATTGGGGGGAGACTCTGTTTGCCGCTCTGAGCGGAGCTGGAGGGAAGGCTTTCAGTAATATGGCCGTCGGTTATAACAACGTCGACGTAGATGCTGCCAACAAGTACGGAATCGCTGTCGGTAACACTCCGGTAATAAAAATCTCACCTTTAATGGCTAAGTCGCTTCTTTGGTTTGTAAGTGGATCGGTTCGTTTATATGAATCTTGCTTTGCTGTCACAAAGGGGGTGCTGACAGAAACCACGGCCGAGCTTGCGGCTTCGCTCTCTCTGGCCGCCGCAAGAAGAATAGTGGAAGCTGATGAGTTCATGAGGGCCGGGTTATACGATGGAACGATGGATGGCTCCCCCATCTGTAAGATTACTGTCTCTGCATGGGAAATATTGTCTATTTCTCTTTTCCTTTCAGTTGTATCTCATGTGATTTTAGTTTTTATGTTCTCATTGCTTGGTTGGCAGGTTCGTGGGGAACTTGCTTAAAGGACAGACTGTTGGAGTGATTGGAGCTGGCCGTATCGGATCTGCTTATGCCAGAATGATGGTACACCTTTCATAATGCTAAGTCTTCTGTTTTCTGCCTTTGGATTTACCGTTGGAAGTATTCGGGTTTGAAATTCTGGGACTGGTCATTTGGAGTCTGGTTTTATCTTGTGCTTGAAATCAGGTCGAAGGGTTCAAAATGAATTTGATTTACTACGATCTCTACCAAGCCACTCGTCTAGAGAAGTTTGTGACCGGTAAAGTTTCTATATATACCTGTGCAGTTTTTTGAATGAATACATGTATTTTAAAAGAGAAATAGATGGAGCTGATTTCAATTTCGCATGCAGCGTACGGAGAATTCTTGAAAGCAAACGGGGAACAAGCAGTGACATGGAAACGAGCATCATCCATGGAGGAGGTCCTGCAGGAAGCTGATGTGGTATGTGAATGGCGGTGCCTCTCGTTGTTGTTTTCGTTTGATTTTGTTTGGAAGTGCTTAGTATGATTGTATGGAGCAGATAAGCCTGCACCCAGTGCTGGACAAAACCACATACCATCTTGTCAACAAGGAGAGGCTTGCCTTGATGAAAAAGGTGATTTGGTGTTTTCATCTCAAACAAAAAGTTATTTTCATTTTTCTAAGGAGTTTGGTTATGGTCCATAGGAAGCAATCCTTGTGAACTGCAGCAGAGGGCCTGTGATCGATGAAGCAGCTCTTGTTGAACACCTTAAACAAAACTCAATGTTCCGAGTTGGTCTTGACGTGTTCGAGGTAATGTATGCTTGGATAAAACTGAACCGAAATGATTAGGGGGGGTAAGTAAAAGTAGAGGTATGTGGTTACAGGAAGAGCCATTCATGAAACCAGGGCTGGCTGACATGAAGAACGCCATCGTCGTTCCTCACATTGCTTCTGCATCAAAGGTCACATTTTTTCCAACACTGACAAATGGAATGTCTCTTCCAAAAAAAGGCTAAAAAAACGGTTTTTTTGGATTGGTGTGTGTATTGGAGACAGTGGACACGCGAAGGAATGGCTACGCTGGCTGCTCTCAACGTCCTGGTAATGCCATTCAAAGTCCCATATTTGTTGTGGAATTTATACAGATGTTTGTTTAGGTAACTAAAATCGGAAAATGAAAACAGGGAGGGATAAAAGGGTATCCGATATGGGGAGATCCGAACAGAGCGGATCCCTTCTTGAACGAAAACGACGCGCCTCCTCCAGCCTGCCCCAGCATTGTTAACTCTAAAGCCTTGGGACTTTCCAGTTGCTAAGCTCTGATGAAAAAGCACGCGGGATGCTTGAGTTTTTTACTTTCCACATGTCACTTTATACAGTTTCTTTGTTTGTTTAACGTAAGATCAGATGCTCGCATGACCGGATGCTACCATATCACAAAACAAAAAGAAGAGGCCCCAAGTTTCCTTCTTGGAGTTTGCTATGAACCGGCTGCCAGAGGAGTTCGAAGTTATTTTCTGGTGGTTGGGGGTTGGAAGGATTCGGCAAACTGTGCGGAAAGGTCCATCGACTGTGGCTGGTTTATTCTTCTCCCCAGATCCTATGAAAGCAATTGAAAATTCTAAACAATGGAGCTAAGCACAGGACAGGACACATGCGTGAAGGGACAGAAACCTCGGGGAAGATCAAACCCAGCTGAGCTGACTAATTGAACAGAACCCCAAAAGTAGAAACACGTGCATTTGAGTAACGGAAGTGGAACTGGAAAGAACACACTCAGATGCTTCCTCTCTGCTTCTCCCATGACAATAACAATTAACACATCCAACCCCGTTAAATTAATTCTGCTTCTTCTTGGGAGGCGACAACTCACAATTGGCGGCGGGCTACAACTCTTGAAACTTTTGTGCGTGTGTTTTCCCCTTTTGAATATGAAATCTCCAACCCTTCGTCTGCTAAACGCCGACCAAGACAGCCTCACCGTCGAACTTGTCAACCTTGGTCCGGCACAAGTCAAGATTCTTGTTCAATCTCCGACCCTTCATCTCCAGCTGTCCGAGCCGCGCCGCAGTAGCCGTCACCTTTTCCCGGCATCTCCCTCCACCCAGCCGTCAGATCCCTGTCGCATGCCTCTTTCTCCGTCTTCGCCGTCTCGTGCTGCCCGAAGCACTCCACCGCCTCCGTCAGCTCCTCCACGGAGATCTTGAGCCAAGAGACGTCGATTCTGACGGACTCCATGTCCTTCACCACCGCTGCGATCTCCGACACGCGCGTTGTGGTTAGCTCCCCCAACGACGTCGTTTTCAGCTCCAGCACAGTCGCGGCCAGCGACTCCAGGTAGTAAGACCTAGTGCAGGTCGATTGGAGCTTGGAGGCCGCGGCGATGTCACCGTACTTGTCAAGGATCGAGCGGAGCGTGGCGGACACGCTCGATCTCACTCTGTAATTTGCGACGGAGACGTAGGACTCGGAGATCACGGACTGGATGTCTTCCTTGGGGGGATCATAGTTCTTGAGACCGCGCATTTTGGCGATTTCGTAGAGAGAGAAGCTCTGGGAGTCGTCCGGAAGCTCCGGTGGCTCGAACTGCTTGTCGCGGACGTCGTAGGTTTCCAGGGCGATATGAGACTGGTAGTGAACCGGCTGCAAATGTTACATTATCAGGCACTCATGGTCATGGTTTTCCAAGAAAGTGTTGGTTGATGTGTGCATACCGTGCTGCTTGCAGAGTTTAGGGCAGAAGAGATTTCCGGATAAAGGTAAGCGGATTGGTCGTCGTCGCTGGAGGAGAAGTAGGGATGAACTGGACTGGGAGGCGCACTGTTGCGCGGCATTACATTGGCCTCCACTTCAACGTTTTCCTTACCACGCCGATCAGGCTGCGTAAGAAGAGGATCAATTATTATGACAGCAGGTAGGGGATGAACATATATAAGATGGATTGAAAAGTGTACCGAGTAGTAGCCATAGACGGGAGGTATGTGATGAGAGTTGGGGAGGCGTTCGGAGGCCGGTGGCTTGCGGCTGGCGGCCGGGAATGCGTACTCTGATTCAGCCCTTTTGTCGGATAAATAGTAGGGAGGAGGAGACCTACTTCCACCCAACCCATGTGAAGGGCTCTTGCTGGCACTCTTCTTCCCGAATAGTCCTGCCATTTGCCAACATGATACAGTTAGATTCATCGTACCCTCTCTGCACAAAGTTCCAACCATGTTTTGTACCTCTTGTCTTTCCCTTGCTTGATCCGAAGAAATCCATTTCGAGTGTACTGTGAAAACAAAAGGGATTATTATTTCAATGTTAGTTTTGGAGGGAGCCGGCAAAGATGAGATGAGACGAGAGGATACGTTCTCGCCTCTCCTTTCATATATACATGTATTTTGCGCGTTGATATGTATATAAAATGCACACTGCGGGGCAGAATACGTCTCTGACCAATAATAAATTATTATTGAGATTTCAATATGGTTAGGTCCAAAATCAAAGGGTAGTGGCAACAAAATTGACTTGGTCACGGTCAGTGGCGGCTACCCTTCTTTGTTAAACATGATATATGGATTGATTTTCGAGCAAATAATAGAAAAGATATTTTTTATTAATTATTGTGGAATGGGCTTTCAATTGGGCCAGTGAGTAGGCAAGATGTTTATCAATGGGCTGAGCTCCAACATCTCTCTTCGACGAGTACCCCCGTCTCCCCGGGGAAGATGATCGTCTCCGTCGGGGATTATTACTCAAATAGCCCAGATATGTCACAAGAATTTCTTCTGTACACAACCAAAAAATGCTTGAAAAAACATTACAGTTTGTACCCTACTTTTTATGACAAAAGACCTAAATACCCATTTAATGAAACGATTCGTTTTGATTGAAAAAGAAATGAAACGTGTTTTCGCTTGAAAATCTGATATTAAAAACGTGTGAATATTAAATATTCAGACAAATTAAATGTGCTTCTCTCTCATCTCTCTCCCTGTGATCATCCCGATCGTGCGCATTTCTGTCCGCCATTGAAGCTCTGTCGGAGCTTTAAATCAAGCTTATGATCAGTTTTTTTTTGTGCTTTCGAAACTAATCTCCTATACAGGTATAATGGGAATAAAACCCAAACATTTTAGTTTATTATTGTGCCTTAAATTCTGTTCTAGGGTTTCATTTAAATGTCTGAAATTTTTGGGTTGTTGATGAGAATGACAAATTTCGGTTCATTTGACAGGATTATGGATGGTTTTGAAGATTGTTATACATGTATTTGTATTCGGTATGGTGGTTTTTGGGGAAAAAATGATGATGGATTGTTTGAATGGAAGGGAAGTGATGATTGTTCGAAGACAATATGCATTTTTAACAAAGCAAGCGAAGTAACACACGAGGAACTTGTCGGAACTGTCTGTGCCCAGCTAACCGTTGATTTAGGAAAGACGAAACTGAGTTTTGTTCCAATTGTAATGGATGGAAACCGTCCGGAATATATAGTCGATGACATGGGAGTGAAATCTTTCCTATTTAGCAAAATTAATGGACGGCGAGGATGGTTATACGTAGAGCGAAAGGATGATGATGGAGTTGAGCTAGAAACGTGTGTTTGTGAAGTTGAGTTAGCGGTTGATGTAAATGGAGAAAAAGGAAAAGAGATTGTTGATGGTAATGGTTTAGTTGTGGATTTTGTGGTAGGAGAACAAGATGAGGAAGAAAGAGAACACAATGATGTGGAAATGGGTGTTGATTATGATGTGGTTGAGCAAGAGACTTTGCATGATCGTATACGACACGAGAATGAAGTGGTTGTTACGACCGACAATGCTAGAGTTGAAAACACGACAGAGGTAGCTACTGAAGTTGCAACGGAGTTAGGGAATGCAGTTACAATACAGTTAGGTACTGAAGTTGCAATAGAGTTAGGTACTGCAGTTTGCAGATGATGGTGGAAGACGTGTAAGTGGAACCGAATGTTTCTCGTTTGAAGACAGAATGGGTTTTACGGTAGGAAAGGAATTTGACAGTAAGAAAGAGCTAAAGATGAAGGTAATGAAAGCTTCACATGATGCATGTTTTGAATATTATGTATACAAGTCCGAATCACAGATATGGGAAGCAAGATATCGATTCCGAAGACAAGGTTGTATGTGGAAAGTTCGAGCAGTGGTTAAAAAGAAAACTGAGTGTTTTAGAGTGATGAAGCACGTGAATGTCCATACATGTACACCGTTGTTACAACCACAAGAGAGAGAAGGGAAAACAACATGGAGAGGAAGAAGACAAGCTCAAAATGCTGTTTGGGGGAATCCGGTGGAAAACTATAATAGGCTTCCGAGTTATTTCCATATGTTGAAGGAAAAAAACGAGGGTACGATAACAGAGATACAATTTGAAGAAGATGGACAAACTTTTAAGTATGCATTTCTTGCTTTGGGTGCTTGCATCAAAGAGTGATGTGCAATGCGTAAAGTGATTGCCATAGACGCAACATCTCTAAAAACGTCATATAAAGGCTTCTTGATTGTCGCAACAGCTCAAGACGGTAACCGACATTTATATCCACTAGCTTGGGGCATAGTTGATACAGAAAATGATGCTTCTTGGAATTGGTTTATGAGGAAATTGGCAGGAGTGATTCCTGATAGCGATGATATGGTTTTGATTTCGGATCGACATCAAAGCATCGCAAATGCTATTCGTGATGTGTATAGGAGAGCTAAACATGCATTTTGTGCATATTACATTTCACAAAATATCAAGACGTTAGTCAACAAAGGAGTACAGGGGAAAAAAAACAAAAACGGAGAAAGTGTTGCTGGGATGTTCTACAAGTGTGCAGAGTGTTATACCGAGAAAGAGTTTTTAGAACTGTGGGAAGATTTCTGCGAAAGGTTAGACTACATAAATACTGATTTGCGACTATAGTACAACTGTTTCATAGGTTGAGTGAGTTTATGAAATTTTCTTTGTACATGTTTCCGAAGGTTGCTGAATATTTGAACAGGAGTGTTGAACCTGTTAAATGGGCAAGGTGTTACTTCCCTGGTGAAAGATATAACCTATTGACAACCAATGGCGCGGAATCGATTAATTCCGTGTTGAAGAAGGCGAGGACATTACCTTTGCTTGGTTTGCTTGATGTGATAGTGGACAAAACAATTGAATGGTGGTGTAAACACAGGGCCTGTGCATTTTCAAGTACACAGGAATTGACGCCTGAAGTTCATAAGGAGTTACATAGGTGGTATAGAACGTCCAAAGCGTTTAGTATACGAGAGATAAACCGCAATTGGAAAGAATACGAAGTGACGGAGGACAATGGGAAAACGTATTTCGTTGATCTTGGAAAGAAGTGTTGCGATTGCAAAGTGTGGGATGTTGATAAATATCCTTGTTCTCATGCGATAAAAGCTTTGCATGAGCACGGTGACAAAGAAAAGTTACTTGAGTATTGTTCATCGTACTATACGAGGGCCACATGGGAATTGGCATATGTTGATAGTGTGTACCCAGTTTCTGATATTTCTCATTGGGAAATTCCTGATCATATAGCGGAGTTGAAAGTCGATCCTCCTGCTATAAGAGACCGACGTGTTGGACGCCCGATGACGAATCGTATAAAGAGTGCGGGGGAAAAACGAATAAAGAAGAGAAAATCGAGATTGAAGGTAGGTGATTCGGAGGAGGAGAATGAAGCACATTCAAAGAGGATGAAGACTAAAGCCTACGAAGTCCGGGTGCAGTTACGGGATGAAATGTAAACCATGTTTATATATTTCATCTTTTAACTGGACGACTTTTTTGGAACTATTTTGTCGCTACTATATTGCCACTTTTTGTAATATGTATGTTTGGCAAGAGGGAAAAGTCAATGGAAAACTCTTTAAAAACCGTGAAAATCTGTCTTCGGGGGGCCACAAAAAAAGTCAAAAAGTAGACAATGTGGTCGTTAGATTTTGTCCTATTATAAACCAAAACCAGATAATTGCGACTTGTTTGTAACTCTGTTGCGATTGTTACATACTTTTTGAAAGTGGGTAAAATTGCATAAATTATTACGAATTTCGTTAATGTAGTGATAATTACATCCATGTAGTGATAATTACATCCTAATTAAGGATAAAACATGACATTATGGGGTCACATGACATTATGGGGTCATATTTTATGACAATTTGAAAATTTCATTACTTTCTCTCCAAAGTAAGAGTTACACATTCATATCTACATAGGTTTGCTTTCATATTATATTTGTACAAAATTTCAAAAGTTCTTAAAATATTAAATGGGTGCAATTTAATGATGTTTTTACACGTACTTTTATATTTCTCATTCATCCCTCGACGAATTTTAGACAAATAAACTATTTTTTCAAACTTACGACCAACTGAAGTCGTAACAACGTGGTAATAGAGTCATATATTAGTAGTAAATTGGATGCAACTAAGTCTTAAATAAAAGGTTTTTCGAATGTTTAAAAATTTCATGGGTCCACTTTGTCAGAATTGTGTTACTCGATGTTTTTTCCATCTGTGGGGTCCACTGTGCTGAAATGTTGACTTTTTTCTGAGGTGGGGACCACATCGCAGAAAGTTTTCTGATCTGATGAATTTTTTTTGTCTATGGTTTATACGATTATAAAATTTACATAATATTTTTTGACATTACTTGTTTGTTGCGACTTCTATAGCCCTAACTTACGACTTCTTGCATATTGTTTTTAACAAGGGTTTACTTAGTTTTTTACAAATCCAAACCTATCACAATTCACAAGCAATAAATCTGTTGTGTACAAACAACCATAATCCACAAACTACTCAATTTTTTTTTGTGTATGGTTTATACGATTATAAAATTTACATAATATTTTTTGACATTACTTGTTTGTTGCGACTTCTATAGCCCTAACTTACGACTTCTTGCAGATTGTTTTTAACAAGGGTTTACTTAGTTTTTTATAAATCCAAACCTGTCACAATTCACAGGCAATAAATTTGTTGTGTACAAACAACCATAATCCACAAAATACTCACAAACATAAAAGACCATAATCCACAAGTATAACACAAACATACAAACCACAAACTGAGTTCAAAAGTCTACGAAACAGAGTTCAAGAGTCTAGGTACCAAGGACATAATCGCAGAAAACTGAGTTCATAAAATTGATAGACTTCATTGTATCCGCCCATGGATACGTCTTAATCCAAATCTACCACGACATCTACCTCTATCTATTCTTCCCCTTCCTCGCGATCTAATGATTCCACCCTTCGAATTGATAGACTTCATTGTATCCGCCCATGGACTCGTTGTTTTGGATGATGTTTTTCTGACTCGTAATAACCTGTCAGTTGGTTTGTTCGGCCTCACAATCTCTGCACCTTCTTCCTCGGCCTCCCCTCCATCATCATCTGTTTCAGTCTCTTCTCCCACTCTCTCAGCCTCTAAACCCTCTTCTGCTGCAGCCTCTTCTCCCAGTCTCTCAGCCTCTAAACCCTCTTCTGTTGCAACATCTTTCTCCCCTTCAGCAACAGCCTCTTCTCCCATTTCCTCGACCTCTTCTGTTGCAGCCTCTTGGTGAGTCGCACTGGATCGCCGTCAAGAACATCCTGAAGTACTTGAGAAGGACTAAGGATGTGTTCTTGGTATACGGTGGGTCGGAAGGCGAGCTTGCTGTAAGAGATTACATCGATGCTAGTTTTCAGTCAGACCCGGATGACTATAGATCGCAGTCTGGCTATGTTTTCTGCCAAATGCGAGACTTGAGAAGTTAAATCTTGACGATCGCCTTGATCAGCTTCTTCTTCTTCTTCTTCTTCTTCTTCTTCTTCTTCTTCTTCTTCTTCTTCTTCTTCTTCTTCTTCTTCTTCTTCTTCTTCTTCTTTT
>NW_010963495.1:3277857-3279802 GCF_000463585.1 Tarenaya hassleriana | reverse complement strand
CTGCATGCTAGCTCTGTTATGAAATCCATGTATCATTATGAATGATACTAAACTTCCTAGTCTTATGTCGTTATGGGAATATCGACATAATAAGACTAGTATGATGTGTGATTGATGATCATAGCGATGATCATAGGTATTGGATACGATCACAATCATAGGTATTCGTTGGAGAACAGAATATGGGATTGACCTGCATGAGATTGTCACATGGACTAGCGTCATGACTTGAATCTCATACGACGATTCCATGATTGGATCCTAAGACCTGAGATATCTACGGAATCCAACATGAGGAGTTGCGTGCTTTGAATACGTCAAACGTCCTGCGTAATAGGAGGACTATAAAGGCGTGTATCAGGTACGAAATGAATCATGTACTGGATTGTAGATAGTCAAGACGGGATTTGTACCTCTCGTAAAAGAGAGAGATATCGCTGGGCCCCTCGTGTGAGCAAGACTGTAGAAATGTGTGGCCGCACTATAGACGAACGTCGTCTATTTCAGACAGTCGAACTCAGTGAACGAGAAAGCAGTCGAATCAGATAAGGTGGCTTGTCCATGCCTTATGTTCGACATATGATATCGCGATACAAAAGGATCATCAACCGAATCATCTCTGGCGTTCGTAAAGATCACGAACAAACTCTATTCGAGATAGGTAGTCATAGTGTCTTGCTAGAGACCGCCTATGACTTGTATTCCCGGAATGAAGATTCTGTGTTTTACTGCTATTCCGGATGAGCCTACAGGGTCACACACAATAGGGATGAAGATTCTGTGTTTTGCAGTCGAGACCGAACGTTCTGCCAGCCTGGAACGTCCGTTCTACCTCCAGAACGAACGGTCCGATGTCCAGATTCCGAAATTTTTCGTTTTCTAGGTCTGATTACGCAACCGTTGCTTAATCTGATCAACTGTAACTCAAATAGACATGATTTGTTCTTATGGATGGTCCATAGTGAATGAATGCATGTAACTTGATCAAGATATTGGATATGCTTGATTTAGTGGGAGCTTAGAGATTGGGGATACATAATCGAATGGATGGTCTATTCAGATTATGAACAATCGTTGCACAGAAACCGGTTAGATCTAGAAGCTCTATAAGTAAAGCACTTGTCAAGGCCTCGATCGTACGTGTCATGGGCCATGCCAAAGCTGGGTGTGCCGTATTATCTTGGTGAGGCAAGATGGAGAAATGGTGGTTCTCATAGCTTGAAAGTAGATGCTTGATCTAGGTGCGGTTTCGAAAATCCCTTATTCATGTAATGCTAAGTGTGTACCTCCCATTACTAGAGCGCCTGCCAAGGCATCGATCGTCCGTAACACGGGTCATGCCAAAGCTGAGCGTGTCGGATTATCTTTGTGAGGCAGGGTAGCAAATCGTGGTTCCTGCAGCTTGAATATGGTTTATCTTGGGTTAAGTTGTCAAGTTTGACTTGAGACTTAATGGTACAGATGAGACGAGTATGCAATGATATTTGATATCATAGTCTCATAAAGGATCTAAGAGTCATATTAGATATGATTGACATTAGATGTCCACCTAAATAGCATAAGGATAGGTGTAACAATTTATTCTTGTGTGAAATACAGATCTTAGTCCCATATTGAAAATTATTGTAGGGTTAGTTTTCCTTATGGGAATATAGCTCATCTTTGCATCTATGTTGTCATTATTTGATGATGGACTAGCTGGTAGTGGATCATAGATAGATCGATACTGATTGATGATGGACTAGCTGGTAGTAGATCATTAATAGAATCTGCATTTGGTTTGTTCTGTTTTGTCTTTTTTGTAGGACATGGCGTCAACCGGAAGCGTACCGAGTTTGACGATGCGATCTATCCTTGAGAAGAATAAATTGACTGGGACAAACTTCTTAGACTGGTATCGTAACTTGAGAATAGTTCTCAAGCACGATAAGAAGTCATACGTCCT
>NW_010963495.1:3277166-3277656 GCF_000463585.1 Tarenaya hassleriana | reverse complement strand
AAAGTGACAAGCGTTGTCATTGAACCTAAGCCTAAGTCCAAAAAGGAAGAGTGTAATTTCTGTCATGCCGTTGGGCATTGGAACAGAAATTGTAGACTCTACCTGGAAGATCAGGAAAAGAAGAAGCTTAAAGAAGCTTCGACTTCTGGTGTCTTCGTTATAGAGACTAATCGTGGGTATTAGATACCGGAAGCGCCTCGCATATTTGTGGAAATGTGCAAGGGTTGCGAGGAAGTAGACAATTGGCAAAAGGAGAAGTAGATCTCCGCGTTGGGAATGGAGCAAAAGTTGCTGCATTAACCGTCGGGACTTATGATCTGACTTACCTTCTGGACTTGTATTAGAGTTGCATGATTGTTATTTTGTTCCTGCTATCAGTAAGAACATTATATCGATATCATGCTTAGACTCGGACGGTTTCAGATTTGTTATTGAGAACAAATGTATGTCCATTTATAGAGGTGATTTATTCTATGGTAAAGGTTACCAG
>NW_010963495.1:3259711-3274041 GCF_000463585.1 Tarenaya hassleriana | reverse complement strand
AATTTGACGACATGAACAAGATTTCGGTGAAGTTATCGTCAAAGTGTTTCCACATAGAAGCTGTGGAATTTCTCGAGCACCACATGACGGAGGAGGAAAAAAAGTATTTCACCGAACAATCGCAATTCAGGCACATATTTCATATGAAGAAGAAACAGTCACTGAAGATGAGTTTAATGGTTGCACTCATCAACCAATCAGTCAAGACCAAGAAAGATGACGAGTTATGGTTCGTGATGAACGGAGTCCCAATTAGGTATTCGCTGTGGGAACACGCTATTCTCTGTGGTTTAAATTGTTCTCCGTTGCCCGAGAATTGGGAGGACATTGGAGGGTTCGAATTCTACCGTAAATTCTTTGGTCAAGAGAGTTTTGAAAAGGTTATGAAAGCAGAAGTAATGAAGAAGTTTGGAGAATTGGCTGTAGATGACAGAGATGACCGATTGAAGATGGCTTATTTGTTGCTGCTCAGTTATGTCATTGGGCACCAACATTCGGAATACGTGAATCCATTTCTGTTGAAGATTGTCAACAATGTGGATGCATGCGAAAAATTCCCTTGGGGGACGTTCACGTTCAACAATGTTCATGAGTTTGTGGTGAACTATCTGAATAAACATCGGAAGCCGGCTAATCAGTGGAACTTACCAGGGTTTATAATTCCCCTCACGGTAAGGGTTTAGGGTTTACTAAACAAAATAAAGAGTTGTCAAGAAATACTTTATTAATGTTTTGTATTTGTTATAACAGATGTTGCCGTTCGAATGTATTCCCAAGCTTCGTTCAGGCGGATGGTATAGTGAAGTCAGGGTGGAAGGAAATGTGAAACAATCCTGTCCAAGGATGTGCCGACGATGTTTCATTCCGAAAAAGAAGTATGGAATCAGACAAGGTTTGACAAGGATCGGAAGGACGCAGGTCAGTTCCAAAAGAGTAGTAATAGTGTAGTCTGAAAAAATAGTGTTAGGGAAGTTGAAAAACAGTTGTGGTTTTTAGTCGTTTTCTTACTTGAGCATTTAATTTCAGGATATTGCGAGCATTCTAATTCCAGAGGAGGCTGAGAGCCATCTGGTTGTGCATTTGGAGACAATTGATAATGTTGATGAGGTGGTTGATAGTTGGATGGCGCATTTGGTTGAAGATGTGAAATCTGAATACGTCTAACGTCCTGCGTAACAGGAGGATTATAAAGGCGTGTATCAGGCACGAAACGAATCATGTACTGGATTGTAGATAGTCAAGACGGGATTTGTACCTCTCGTAAAAGAGAGAGATATCGCTGGGCCCCTCGTGTGAGAAAGACTGTAGAAATGTGTGGCCGACTATAGACGAACGTCGTCTATTTCAGACAGTCGAACTCAGTGAACGAGAAAGCAGTCGAATCAGATAAGGTGGCTTGTCCATGCCTGATGTTCGACATATGATATCGTGATACAAAAGGATCATCAATTCGACATATGATATCGCGATACAAAAGGATCATCAGTCGGAATCATCACTGGCTTTCGTATGATCACAAACAAACTCTATTCGAGATAGGTAGTCATAGTGTCTTGCTAGAGACTGCCTATGACTTGTATTACCGGAATGAAGATTCTGCGTTTTACTGCTATTCCGGATGAGTCTACAGGGTCACACACAATAGGGATGGACAAGTACGTGTGCTAAATTATCCCGATTAGGAATCCTAATTGGATTGAGATTCCTAATTGGAATAGGAATCCTAATGGGATTAGGAATCCTATTATGTATAGGAATCCTAATGAGATTAGAATTCTATTACATCTAGGAAACCTAATGAGATTAGAATTCTAATAGGTTTAGGAAACCTAATTAGATTAGGATTCCTAGTAATCTATTCCTTGTCAAATTAGGATTTTTGGAAAGTCTATATAAGGAGAATGTCTTCTAGGGTTTTAAAATAAGAGAAGAAAAAGAAGAAGAAAAATTAATACATATTTTTCAGTTTAGAATTAGATTCTAAGCTTTGAAAAATAAAACCCTAAGCCTCCAAAACCTTGCACACAAGAGAGATCGAGCTCTCTAGTCCTAGCAGACAAGTTCCAAGGTGTTGGAATCCTTCCCGACGTGTGGATACGTGTAGAGGGCGAGGTATTCTTCCTGCCTAGAGTGATCGGACGAACAGATCAATTGATACAGGCCCCGGATCGATTGAGGTAAGCGTTCTAACGTTTCTATGATTCAATAGTAGCATGGTTCTAGGGTTTCATTAAAATTTTTGTTTTATATCCGCTGCGCAAACCCTAGAATCGATCTCTTAGGAATTAGATTCGCTCTAGAGATCCCAGGAATCCCATCATCAACCACCTCATCAACATTATCAATTGTCTCCAAATGCACAACCAGATGGCTCTCAGCCTCCTCTGGAATTAGAATGCTCGCAATATCCTGAAATTAAATGCTCAAGTAAGAAAACGACTAAAAACCACAACTGTTTTTCAACTTCCCTAACACTATTTTTTCAGACTACACTATTACTACTCTTTTGGAACTGACCTGCGTCCTTCCGATCCTTGTCAGACCTTGTCTGATTCCATACTTCTTTTTCAGAATGAAACATCGTCGGCACATCCTTGGACAGGATTGTTTCACATTTCCTTCCACCATGACTTCACTATACCATCCGCCTGAACGAAGCTTGGGAATACATTCGAACGGCAACATCTGTTATAACAAATACAAAACATTAATAAAGTATTTCTTGACAACTCTTTGTTTAGTAAACTCTAAACCCTTACCGTGAGGGGAATTATAAACCCTGGTAAGTTCCACTGATTAGCCGGCTTCCGATGTTTATTCAGATAGTTCATCACAAACTCATGAACATTGTTGAACGTGAACGTCCCCCAAGGGAATTTTTCGCATGCATCCACATTGTTGACAATCTTCAACAGAAATGGATTCACGTATTCCGAATGTTGGTGCCCAATGACATAACTGAGCAACAACAAATAAGTCATCTTCAATCGGTCATCTCTGTCATCTACAGCCAATTCTCCAAACTTCTTCATTACTTCTGCTTTCATAACCTTTTCAAAACTCTCTTGACCAAAGAATTTACGGTAGAATTCGAACCCTCCAATTTCCTCCCAATTCTCAGGCAACGGAGAACAATTTAAACCACAGAGAATAGCGTGTTCCCACAGCGAATACCTAATTGGGACTCCGTTCATCACGAACAATAACTCGTCATCTTTCTTGGTCTTGACTGATCGGTTGATGAGTGCAACCATTAAACTCATCTTCAGTGACTGTTTCTTCTTCATATGAAATATGTGTCTGAATTGCGATTGTTCGGTGAAATACTTTTTTTCCTCCTCCGTCATGTGGTTCTCGAGAAATTCCACAGCTTCTATGTGGAAACACTTTGACGATAACTTCACCGAAATCTTGTTCATGTCGTCAAATTCATAGTAGAATTCGGCTTTGGGTATATCCCAAATCTGCAACAAAACAACGAGATTCATCAAACATACATCACAACACGACATTCTCAGAAACGGGTTTGAAATTCCACTACTTCACTATCATTTCTTAATTGCTACTTCGTATAAAATACTTAAAATTAAAAAGTTACATGAGCACGATTTCACCAAATCTGTTCAACTCTTCGCATTATCCGACATCACACTCCCCTTTAACCCAGACTTTAAAAACCCAGATTTAAATCTAATTCCAACATGAAAACCCTAAACCCAGATTTTTACTTACATGTGTTTTCGGAGAAGCATTTCCCTCCATTGTTCTTTCTGGCTCCGGCTCTGTATACGTCTCCGTGTCCGTATTCTCCGACTCAGGCTCCGTCTGCGTTCTCTCGCCGGCAAACCTCGACACCACTCTGGTTCCAGCACCGACTCGACCTCGACCTCGACCGCGACCTCCTTCCCTCGACGACGATGGCTTCATTTTGTTCGTCTGGCTCTCGATTTTTCTGGGTTTCGTCGCTTTCTTCCTGCTTTCGCTGGCACTCCGCTGATTTCGCTTCGATTTCGACTCTCGATTCGTTTCCTTCTGTCGATTTCGCATGAGTTTCCCTCCCTCGCTTTCTCTTCTCTTTGCCGTTTTCGATTTTGAAAGGGTAAAAAACCCTAACTTTCTTTTTTACGATTTTAACTAAACATTTTCACTAGTTTTTTATTTAATTCGAATTAAAAAATTTTCGCACGTGTTTTTACCTCACACGCGGGTTTCATTAAGGGTTTATAGGTCTTTTCCATTTTTTACAGGGGTAAACTCGATATTTGATAATTCTGTCTATTTTTTAGGTGTACCTGAGAAATTGTTGCGACTCAACTCGGCTATTTGAGTAAAATCCCCTCTGCGTCGCCGTCGTCGGCCACCGGGTCTCGTCTCACTCTCCCTCTTCTATTTGGTTTGATCCCATACGACTTCTCATCTCGACTCCTAATTTTGATCCAAATAGAACAATCCGCTTCACACCCAGAGCTTCACAGAGGCCAACGGCGCCCTCAAGCTCCATCACATCGTCCATTGACGAGCGAGGTCTTTACTCTTTCCTTTGTCCGCTGTTGTGATGTATGTATGTTGTATCTGATGGAAAATGGGGGGATCTATAGTACCTGTCTTTTGGTCAGCGAACAACCCAAAAAGGTCGGGAACAGCATCGAACGATGCTTTTCTGGGTCTGCTTTATCCTACATTAAACTACAAAGTGTAAGCAGATGTAGTCTATATTCTTCATACAAACACCATTGCTGTTCTATTTATGTCCCGTATGTGTAAGTTTAAAATTCTTTAAACTCATCTATCTTCAATATGCATCACTTTAACGTACAAATTTACAACGAAATTGCGTTGCAATATTTTTCTATATATTCAACATCCAAACACAATCCAAACACAATTCATCAACTCACTCTAAAAATTATCTAAAAACTCTCTCTATCCTCAACTCTTAAAAAAAATCAAATAAAAATATATTTATTATTTTTATTAAATATTTATTTTATTATTTTGTTAATTATTTATTTATAAACCTTAATTTATAACTTTTAAATAAACTTTATAATTCTACAAATATATATATATATATATATATATATTTATTATCTTTATTTAATTCTATATTATTTTTATTTAATATTTATATTTTATTAATATTTTTTTAATTAATTATTTTTTAAATTTTAATTTAATTCTTCTAAAAAACCTGAAATTCTAAATTATTTTTTTTATTTTTATATTAATTTTAGCAACGAAATTGCGTTGTTAATTTTGCAACGCAATTTTGTTGCAAAATTAGCAATTCATTTTTTTCGTCGCTTTTGCAACAAAATAATTGCGTTGCAAATAGCAATGAAATATTTTCGTTGCAAAGCGTTGCAATTTGCAACGAATTGAAACGCTATATTGGTTTGCAACGACGAGTTAGCAACGAAAATTTTTTCGTTGCAAACACTGTTTTGCAACGAAATTTGTAGATTTGCAATTAAAAATTTTCGTTCCTAAAAGACTGTTTTTTTGTAGTGTAAGAAACACAATATATGAATCATGTCGATAAGTCCTCTTAGTACGAGTATTATCTTCCATGTATTACAGTATATCATGTGTCTTTAAACTTTATATGATAACATTACTTAATGAATAAGCCTTATGCTTATTCTAGGTCCAAGTAAGTGAGTCTTTTAATATCAAATATAGTGTACACTAAAGAAAAAGATACTCACAACTGAATAAGAGTTTCATGAATACATAAATGTACGTACAAATGAAATAATCACATCATGGAACCAAGTCCCATACTCACAACATGATCCCTGAAGTTCTTAATTGGCATGTCAGAGGATCGACAATCATCAATTCAGTGCTAATGTGTTCAATGACCACTTCCTTTTCCGCGCAACGTTCTCTTATGGCTAAGTACTTGATGTCGATGTGTTTACTCCGACTTCCACTCTTATTGTTCTTAGCCATGAAGATAGCAGCTGGATTATCACAATATAATCTCAATGGTCTAGCAATAGAATCCACAATTCTAAGCCCGGATATGAAACTCTTCAACCATACACCATGCGACGTTGCCTCGAAACATGAAACGAACTCAGCTTCCATAGTGGAAGTAGCTGTCAATGTCTGCTTGCCACTCCTCCATGATACAGCTTCACCGGCAAGCATAAATACATATCCAGATGTTGACTTACGCGAGTCAACACAACCAGCAAAGTCTGAATCTGAGTAACCGATGACCTCTAAATTGTCCGTTCGTCTATACATAAGCATGTGATCCTTCGTACCTTGTAGGTATCTCATCTCCTTCTTTGCAGCTTTCCAGTGGTCCAAACCTGGATTACTCTGATATCTCCCTAACATTCCCATGACAAATGCAATATCAGGTCTTGTGCAAACCTGAGCATACATAAGGCTTCCAACTGCAGAAGCATATGGAATGTTCTTCATTTGTTCCCGTTCGAGCTCATTTTTCGGGCATTGATTCAAGTTGAACCTATCACCCTTCACAATAGGTGCTGGACTCGGTGAACAATCTTTCATCCGAAACCTCTCCAAGACTTTATTGATATAGGTCTCCTGAGACAAACTAGAATACATCTAGATCTATCTCTATGGATCTTAATGCCGATGACATAAGATGCCTCACCCATATCCTTCATGTCAAAATACTTAGAGAGAAATTGTTTCACCTCATACAACAACCCTTTGTCATTGGTTGCAAGTAAAATGTCATCCACATATAGAATCAGGAAACAAATCTTACTCCCACTGACCTTCTGGTATATGCAGTTATCCATGGTATTTTCTTCAAAGCCAAATGAAGAAATGACACCATGAAACTTCAAATACCACTGACGGGAAGCTTGTTTCAATCCATATATGGATCTCTTAAGTTTGCAAACCAAATTCTCACCACTACTAGAGGAGAATCCTTCAGGTTGTTTCATGTAAACCTCTTCCTCTAGTTCAACAGGCTTGGTATTTCACTTTTCCTTGAGTTGCCAAATGCACACTCTCTCCACCTTCCATAAGCAACCTCCATTCCTCTTGAACACACATGTTCAACAGTTCGTTGATCGACCATTTATCCTTATGTGTGTTGTAAGAGATCTTGAAGGGTTCGTATTGCTGCGGCAAAGAGTTCAAAATGTAATGCACAAGGAAAAAGTCAGACATGGTAACCTCAAGTGTTTTGAGTTGAGCCGCTAAATCCCTCATTTGCATGATGTGTTAACGCACTCCTTTGGTACTGGTGAGCCTCAAAGTGGAAAACTTCATAATCAGGGTGCTCGCCAATGCCTTATCTGAAGACTCAAATTGTTCATCAATAGCCTTCAGCAGCATACGAACATTGTCATACTGCTCGATCGAACCCCGAATGCCAGATGAGATGTTTGTCTTTATGAACATAACGCTGAGGCGATTAGATCGCTCCCACCTTTCATAAAGTTCAATCTCCTTAGGCTCACTCTCCTCAGTTATCGGAGGCTGTTCGTCTTTCTGAATAGCATAGTCAATGTCCATCCACCCCAAATGAAGCAGGATTCTTTCCTTCCACACCTTATAGTTATCCCCTTTGAGTTCGGGAATATCGCATTTCATGTCAGAGACATTCACAGGTTGAAAAACTGCACAAAACAGATCAATATACATGCTTATGTTAATAAAATTAAGGCAACTTTATGTGACGTTTTACCAATGTAAAAACATCAACAATATGAATCATATGACATAAAAACTGCATGTGGACTAAGTTTCTAATTCAAATAGATTCATTTAGCTTAATGATGAAACCATCGGATTATATTCGTTTCTCAATCCCTGTGGGCAAATTAAGAAACATAATCGACTTTCCACCCTAATTAATTACATAAATATAATAAAACTTCATGTGGGATAAATTTTATTATATCAATGTGATTAATTACAATCAATATCTGTAACTAAATGTGATCCAATAACAAAATTTATGTATAATTTAATTCTAATTAGAGTTGCTTTGGCTATTCTCTAATTTAAATAAATTATACGGACCACTAGATATCTATTTCTAATACATTATTGTTGAGAAATAGGCATAGTCTAGTGGTTGTGCCTTCCCATGTAGAATGCAAGGTCTTGGGTTCGAACTTTGCTCCTCCATGCCTTTTCCCTCATTTATTTTTAAATGAGAACCAATAATATATGTAGATATATAAACATAAATGGACCCATCACAGCCCACTAACATAACTTTCTAATATATTTAAAAAAAATTTAGAAAACCCTAAATTCATCTTCTTCTTTGCGTTATCTGTGCTCCACTTTCTGTTCTGTATGGCGACGACTCTTTCTCTACATTTTTTTTATATAAAATCTTTATCTCTCCGATGACAATGACAACTCCGATGGTGAAGGTTCATGACCGACGACCATCACCAGATTCGTCTACATAAATGTTGTCACGGAGAGTAAATCCGAGAATAGAGTCACCAACCCAACAAATCGCATAGATCCGAATCGCAGAGATGAAGAAAAAACAAAAAATTTCTATAGTTTTCTGGTCTAGCACAGATTACAAACAACAAGATACTCTATTTCTTATTTTAATGAGTTATGTTCATAATATCTATTTTCATAGATTCAACACAATATCACAACCCATCAATTTCTATATCAAAATTACAAAAGCATGGAATAATTCGAAATTTCTGTAACTAGAGTTAATACAGAAAAATTATTCCAATAATCATGTCAGATTTCATGAAAATTAACTAAATAAAATAGCAAAAAATTCATGAACAACAAATTTTCAATGCAGAGATTAACACCAGCTCTGATACCAAATATAAGTTTAAAATTCTTTAAATTCATCTAAATCATGATCTTCAATATGCATCACTTTAACATACAAGATCATGAATGCGGAAATAAAATTCTGAATCGGAAAACATACCTCCGTCTATTGAAATTCTTGAATTGAAATCTGAATATTTGGTGCTTCTAAACCTTTAACAATACAATACTGATGGTCTATTTCTATCTGTTTTGTTTGGTTTAGGGACCAAATACGTTACCCCTATTTATTGTTTTTTCTCCATCAGAAAAAACTGCTATTGGGGTGGTTATCATGCAGTTAACACAACATGGAGGAAATATTAGACATTAACATAATGGGAAGTTAATAATAAAAACTTCCAACAGTATGTTCCTGAAGGTATGGTTATTTGACTAATACGGAAGTGAAATTCATTTTGGTGACTACGGATTTGGGTGTCAGAGACACAGATGTGAGAAGTGTGAGTATCTCTTTGTTTATAGTTGATTACTTTGAAGAGTTCATCTACATTTATCTTTGTAGATGTGAAGTTTATTCCTCTAGACAATGGAGAGATCGATGATGCGTGATTGACGACATTTAACATTTTCTATCCCATGAGATGAAACTTGGAAGTAACTGCAGAGTTGTTTATGAGAAAAGGGAAATCATCACTAATCGGTTTGGTACTTTGGTGTCTTTTCTTTCTGTGAAAATGTCTACAGTTCGCCAGGAAGTTCCATGCCGCATATGTGGATGCAGTCTCAAACCCATTCCATGTTCCTGGAAAGAAGATCACATCGAGAGCTTTTGCTGAAACTGTAAGCAACATTGTCTGATCATACGGGCTGAACTGAGCCACTTCCTTCTGCCACTGGATGCTACTGAGCACGTGGATCCAAGGAAAAAGGGTTTTCCCATCTTGATATCTGGGTAGTGCGAAGAGACTGTTTATGCATCTGGCAGTGGCGGGCTGGTTCGTTGTCCTACAATTCCGACACAACTGAACTTATGTTAAAACGTGCTCCTGGAGGTTTGGGGGACAACTGGATAATCAACGTCCTGTATGGAGGATTCGATCAGCAATGCCAAGTGAAGATTTCCTGTCATGTAGGAAGGAGTTGTTCGCCAAGTCTCCTGATGCGCTTCCCTTTTGTGGGGGCATACAAGTCTCTCTCTCATCATCATTTGTTCATATCCAATATAAATTTAAAAAGCCCGTCTTCTTTTGTTCATTATTATTGGGCCATACCTTAAAAGCCCATTAACTTATAGTCACATATTTATTTGTAACTTCCAGAAAGACCAATTGTACAGTTCTGGCGACTACTTTATGAGACAGTACTCCCTCTGCACCTGATTGAAGAGCGCGCTCGATCATGGCGGCGGATTAGCTGGTAGGAGCCCAAAGACCGCGCCGCAGATCAAGCCGATAAAGGAGGCTCATACAGTTCAGGTGATTTTGCTTTTCTTTCGTTTCTCTTTCATCTCGTTCACTTTTAGGTTTTCATCGGTCCGGTTTCTCGATTCGTTTGGTTCTTCGATGTTCTGTCGCGTTACCGTGTTTTGCTACATTGTGGGTTTTCGGCACTGTTGCTTTCGTCTCGTTCACTTTTAAGTTAATGCATATGAAGATCGGAACTTCTACGGGTATTTTAAGATGTGAGTCAAGTCAGTTCATGGTTTTGTGAGCTTTGAATGATCTGATGGACGTGCGTATTTTATTTCGGAAGCAAATCTTTAGGTTCCGCACGTTTAAATTCTATGCTCTCTATCTAATGGGGATGTTTTGTGTTATCGAAGTAAATTGGCTTACAAGTTAGAACATAAAATATTTGAGGTTGATAGCCTTTCACTTCAGCTCGTATTTTGCTATCTGGGGTTTCAGAATTTGAAAAATCGCACTGAGAGGAAGATGGAGGCGGAGGTGGTGGAAGCGGAGATCGTGCTGCCAATGCACTTTAGGTTTAAGAAGATACAGACATATGAAAAATACCCGAAGGGCCAATCTCGAGGAAGGTGGAAACATCTCAAGCAGATTCTTCAAGCCGAGAATTTCCAGGATTACCCCCCTGATGAACCCAATTGTATGTCCCCTTTTTCCCAATTCAGATCAGAGATCAAGGCTCCTTCTTTCTTGGCCCTTGATGTATTTTATTCCTTACGTCTTCGATGTGCTTAATCGACATTTAGAGTTATCTGCTTTCGCCTAGGGTTTTTCTTATGTGTATCTTTTGTACGTCAACTCTTGCTTTCTTTGAAAGTTAGCATCTTACATAAGATTTTATGCATTGTTCCATCTCCCCATAAAATCTGCCTGCGTTTCTCTTTTTGGAATAGTACAACTGTTTCATAGGTTGAGTGAGTTTATGAAATTTTCTTTGTGCAGGTTTCCGAAGGTTGCTGAATATTTGAACAGGAGTGTTGAATTTGTTGCGCAGATGTCAATATCGAGTCACCGCCTTCGATGCAACCATGCAAGAGAATTTGTGACATAACTGGATATGAGGTACGGAAAGCTTGGAATATGTTTCTCTATAGAATGCACTTTAGGCCGAATGTTCAATTCTACATTTTTACCAAGGTGGCTATGGAAAAAGTGGTCTTAGATGATCATGCAAGCTTTTGGCAGAGTGTTTGGTGGACCGAACCAACTCATCATAATCCTCGAAATGAATTGAGCGTTTCTGTGTTTGAAGGCAGAGTCTGTGGTTAAGATATTACCCGAGTGTCTCGCAAAGAACAGTTGAAAACAATGAAATGCTGCTCACTTGACAAGTGGTTTCGTTTTGACAGGCCCCATATTTGGATCCAAGAACAAAACTACGTTATGCAAACACGGATGTCTTCAAGACTGTAAGATCCCTTTCTAGTGAGCAAGTGCAGCAGTACTTGGCGCTAAGGAATGCGGCTGTTGTTCTCAAGTAGCGTCTCGTAGGTGTGAGCTATGTATTCCTAGAATCTCATTTTAGTTGAAACCAAAATGTGCTGAAGATGGTCGTGTTTTTTCCGGGAAGTTATGTGTGCAAGCTACTTGTGTAATAGAAAAAGGAGAGATTTTTTTATTAGAATTATTATGTATTGTTTTTTTAAGTCATCAATAACATTTTATAAAAGATTTTGATGGGTCGAGATATCCAAGCTCAGCGATGGGCATCTGATATCCAGATTGTCCGCATGTGAAAACGAGGTAATATTTTGCTAAAATCTATGAAAGCGAAACCGGACATCTCCAAAAAGTCAGGTGTCTTACTAGGTGGAGGACATCTGCTTTTATCTGTCCAGAGTGATTCTTAATGTTCCGACCGGTTCAGACAAGGAGAGCAAAGCAAACGCAACCACCACCATACAGAACTCACTTGACAGCCTCTCTATTGAATAGGCAAAACATCGTCAACATCCAAGTTTATTTGGGATTAATCGCACGGATTCTTAGTTTTCATTCATTTCGGTTTTGTATTAACTCTTCTGAAATTTAACTCTGTCTAGACATGAATTCGCTAGTGTTTAGCCGGTTCCAAACCTGGATAAAGAATTCTACATAAAAGAGGAGGTTTTTGCGGTATGTTACAACCAACAATTCAAAACTATTTCATATTTCATGAGATTGGATAGACAAAACGAGGTAAAAAAAACCACCGCTACCCTGTTGTTTCAAATGTGGTACGGGCAGGGAATAGTGAGACGGCTGGTGGAAGCGGCATTGCACTGCCGGAGGCAGCGATAGATGGGGATGACTGACCTCCTCTTCCACTTCCACGACGTGGTCTGTTAGTGAACAAAGTGAGCAAAGAGAGATCGACGAAGACATGCATGGTGGACAGCAACATAACGGCAACACGTAAATAAGGCAAGGAGATAATTAGCAAGGAGACACGTACAGATTTGATACTCTTCCTTTTATTTGTATATAAAATATTGCATTGCCATACTTAGTGTCGATACAATGTAGAATATATATCACTTGTAAATGTATGCAGCATATACGAGAATATACACAGTAGCCCCTTTTTTTCTATTCTTCGTCTTCATCGCCTTTTCTCTTTGAGATGTATTGATCAGATTCCTCTGTTCTTACTCTGCATTATTCCATCTGTTGAATCATTTTCTTTATGGTATCAGAGCACCAAGATCTTTGATCCCTCTTCATTCCAAATCTCTTTTCGTTTCAAATCCTCTTTGCTACCCTCCATTGACAGCCATGGAAACCACACCGAAACTTATCCCGATCACCTTGACCGGTGAAAATTATTTCTATTGGACCAAGGCTGCAATGGCGGTTCTCAATAGCAAGGGTTTATGGGAGCATATTTCGCTTGAAAAAAAGGTGTCTCCCCCACATGAAGTGGCCATCGAAGGAGAAACCCCCGAGCAAGAACAACAACGTCTCCAAAGAAACCGACAAGCTGTGTCCGATTTTAGCAAATGGAAACAGGAGGACAGTCAGGCCTTGGTGATTTTGCAAGGCTCTTTGGATGTGCACCTCCTCCAATCTTTCATCTCTCAAGACACAGCAAAGTCCCTTTGGACAGCAATGTCGGCAGCGCAAAAGGCGCGATGGTTTAGCGGCTATGCCGGAAAAAGAAAATAAATGGTGCAAATGCACGCGGCTAAAGCCGAAAAAAAAAGAAGATGACGCAAATGTGTGGATCGACGATCGGAGTATTCCAATCGAAGAGGTTAAAAGCCGGATTCAAAGGCTGATGTGGCACGGATGTGCGGCGCATATGCGCGAGTTGGGTTGCACGACAATGAAGTCGGCAGAAAAAAAAAGAGTAGCACATCGGCTAGGGTTGACAGTGATAAACACCGTCGTCGGAAAAAAATAGAAAAAAAAAATGAATGGAAGACGATACTCAAGGTGATGATACTATTGAAGTTAGTATATCATCGTCATCTTCATCATCGTTTTCGGATTCAACGAACATCGTTAATATAAAAAAAATATTTAGAACAAAAACCGAAGCTCTGATACCATCTGTAACGACCCAAAACCCGGTATTTCGGATATCGTTGAATCGTCACTTGGGTTAAAAAAAAATCCGATTTATTCTAAAATCAACCATCAAAATCAGACTCTACAGCGGAAGTCTAAAACAATGAATTCAATAACATAAGTCTGCATATTAATTTCATGAATAAATTGAATAAATAAAATAGAAACTCTAAATCTTCGTCTTTCTGGCAAACTACCAAATCCAACAAAAATAATCTGCTTCACTTTTCACCTGTGGAGAAAAATGAAAGGGTGAGCTACGCGAATAGCTCAGTAAGGTTGCAAGACTATAAACCTCGCCTCCGTACCCAGAATAGACAATCAAATAGAAAACAATTCAATCAACATTCAACTCAAACAAAACTTTATGCCATCACATACGGATCGCCGCCGTACTATGACCTCAAAACTCAACCAATAGCAATAAACCTCTACGGATCACCGCCGTAGTCGGGGTTATCACTCCACATGGATCGCTGCCATGTCTGGGTTGTTATCATACCATCACATACGGATCGCCGCCGTACCATGGTCTCAAAACTCACT
>NW_010963495.1:3238320-3259235 GCF_000463585.1 Tarenaya hassleriana | reverse complement strand
CGGGTTCAATAACCTCGAGATTTTCTTCACATATAATTAATTATCATATAATAATCTTAATCAACAAATTATTTTTCAAAAAAATATTTACTACCGAAAAAAAAAACGTTAATCGAATAGTAAGTCTTACGGTTAAACTGTCTTATTTTAAATCGTTTGAATATCTCTAAATACTTTGAATTTTATAAAACGGATTTCGGATTTGAAATCACAGGATTGAAACGGTTCAACCCATGTCACCGGAAAATTTTCTGGCGACGGTGGCCGGTGGTGGTGGTCGGCGACCGGTGGTGGTGGTCGGCGGCCGGTGGCCGGCGATCGTCATACATCTCGGAATCATTTAAATTTTTTTTTTGTTTCCTATGTAAAACCAATCAAGGAATCCAAATCCGAAGTTATTTTGGCCTAAATCAGCTTAAATCACCCTAGATCTAAGTTTTTCTCCGACGGTTCTCGGTTATTTTCCGGCGATGTTTCACCGTTTCCGGCGACGACACTACCCAGAAAAGATTCAACTCGTCAAGTGCTTTCAAACCCTTCAAGTCTCAACCCAAACCGAGCTTCCGTTCGCTGGAAATCGGAAAAACTCCATAGCGGTAAAGGAGAAGGAAAACGATGAAGAAAAACTAAGAAAAGATGGACAAACGGACCGACGGTGATGAAGCGGTGGCACGGGGCGGTGGTTGATGGTCGACGGCGAGCAAGGAGGCAAATCGGAGTGGAAGATAGGCAACAATGGTGTTAGGGTCGGCCATGGGAGGAGGAAAAAGAAGAAGAAGAAGAAACCCTAGCAAAAATTGCAGTCCAATCCCATATTTTCTGAAATTTTCGAATTCTGCCCAAACTTTTATTTCGTTCTAAAAGACCCTAACTGAAATAACAGATTTTTCCAGAACTTTTAATTTTATCACCTTACCCCAATTCATTCATTTTTTTTTAAAATTTCCGTTCGTTATAGAGATCGTAGAGAGAGATTTAGATTTTGTAACTTTTGTAGTGTTTTTTTTTATTGCGGTTTTTTATGTGAAGCGACACATGCAAAATGAATTTGTGAAGAACATATCATATATAGACACAAAAATATGTAAATATTATATTAATAAATACATTTTTAAAGACACGGTGGATGCATGGATGCTAGTAAGAATAAATGTATTTAGAAAAATTAGGGATATAATAATTAAGGGAATTAAATACATTTTAAAAATATTGAATAAAATAGAGATGATAGCGATCCATGTGGAGTGATAACACCGACTACGGCGGCGATCCGTAGAGGGTTATTGCTATTGGTTGAGTTTTGAGGTCATAGTACGGCGGCGATCCGTATGTGATGGCATTACGACCTGGGCATGGCAGCGATCCATGTGGAGTGGTAACCCCGACTACCCAAAACACTTTTATTGCTACATATTGAAAAATAAAATGCGGAAATTAAATTAGAAAGAAAGAACAAAAGATAAAAGAACGGAAACACTTTTATTGCTACATCTCTTCTTACAACGACATGATATACCATGTCCTCCGTCAATCCACACTCCCGACATTCGAGGAGTTGTGCATGATGATCAAGAGAGAGGAGACCGGTCGGAATTATTTTTCTGGCCCTCTAGAAATTGCCCACTACGTTAACAAACCTTCCCGCTCAGCTGCCCATTCCCGCGATCGTAAACTGTACCATTGTGACTACTGCAAACAGCAAGGTCACAGTAAGGAGCGATGTTGGATCCTTCACCCACATTTGAAGCCTGCTCGATACAAGGATACTCCTCGCAAAGGCATGGCTATGACCGCCAGTGGTGAATCTGAAAGTTCGATCAGCTTGACTAATGACGAGCTTAAGGGACTGAAACATCTCTTACAATCTATCAACAAAGATACCGGTAATTTTTCATACAAATCTTCCATTGTTCTTGATTCGGGTGCTACCACCCATATGTTTTGTGATGAAACTTTGTTTCAAAAAATCATTCCAAGCCAAGGCGTTGTGACTATTGCCAATGGTAAGAGTGTTCCAATCAAAGGGTCCGGTAAGATCAAATTGTTTAACCGAGATATCTCGGCATTATATCTCCCTGACTTTCATACAAATCTTCTCTCTATACCTAAGCTTATTCAAGACATCGCATGTCGTGTTATATTCGAAACTAATGTTGTGTTATTTCAGGATATTGAATCAGAACTTGTCTTTGGAAAAGGAACACGCAAGGGCAATCTTTACTATCTTGAAGAATCACAATTTAGTTTTCTTTCAGTTTCTTCTAGCGTGTGGCATGCTCGTTTAGGTCATCCGCACGCTAAAGTATTTCATTTACTTGTTCCCCACGTAAAGTCTCTTGATACTCTTTGTGAGGCCTGTACGTTAGGGAAACATTGTCGTTCTGTTTTTCCAGACTCTGTTACTACTTATGAGAATGTCTTTGATTTAGTGCATTCGGATGTTTGGACCGCTCCGTGTTATTCTCGTGATCATTATAAATATTTTGTGACGTTTATCGACGAAAAGTCGAAATACACGTGGATTACTCCTTTAAAAACCAAAAGCGATGTTTTTTATGCTACTAAGAATTTCTTTGCTTATGTTTCTAACCAATTCAATGTTAAAGTAAAATGTTTAAGAACAGATAATGGTGGTGAGTACACGAGCCAATTCAGAGACTATCTTCTTCAACAAGGGATCATTCACCAACGGTCTTGCCCGCACACACCGCAACAAAATGGAGTGGCCGAACGAAAGAATCGCCATTTGATGGAAGTAGCTCGTACACTCTTATTTCATCGCGCTCTACCAAAGAAATATTGGTGTGATGCCGTGAAGGTCGCATGTTATCTCATTAACCGACTTCCCACACAAATACTTCGAGATAAATCTCCTTTTGAGGTATTGTTCAATCGACGTGCATCCTTAGATCATTTGCGTGTATTTGGTTGCGTGTGTTTTGCTTACATTGATGCAGGGCAAAGAACAAAACTCGATCCAAAGAGCATTCGATGTGTTTTCCTCGGTTATCCCGCGAATCAAAAAGGATATCTTTGCTTTCATCCTCCGAGCAATCGTGTCTATACATCACGAAATGTAAAGTTTGTGGAAGAAGTTGGTTATTTTGATGACCAAAATTGGACGGATTTGGAGAATCTTGTGGCACAAGGCACTGATAGTAATCACTCTCTTCCTCATCTCCTCGAAACTTTCCAAAGGCTCGGTGTCAACATTGTTTCGTCTTCTAACGATGAGTTGCATGCAGACGGTATACCTTTCACTATTCCATTTTCTTCAGATCATTCTACGCCGACTAATCATGCAGAAAATGAAATCACCGACAATTTGCCTTCGGTGGACTCTTCTCCGGCTAATGATGGTTCACCTGATTCTTTTGAGGGGGAATTACACATTCCTGACATCACATCAGATTTGTCCAATCCTGATTTGGTGACTCATCCACTTTCTCCTCACCACAACATGCCTTCAGCATCACGTGACATCCACCAAACCCATCCATCTTGTCAAGATACACGTAGCAACCAGGAGGCATCACTACAACTTCAAAGAAGCAATAGACAACGTCGGCCCACCTGGAAATTGCTCGACCAAAAGGAGACCGGACACTTGGCAGTTGCTCATCCAATTGCTAAGTATTCTACTCTTCAATTCTTTCCCACTAATGAACAAAGTTTTCTCAGTCGTGTTTCACAGGGAATTGAGCCGACAACTTATAATCAAGCAAAGGACATTGACGTCTGGCAACAAGCTATGTCCGAAGAGTTATTGGCTTTAGAGAAAAACGGAACTTGGGAAATAACAGATTTGCCTCCAGGAAAACATCCCGTCGGATGTCGTTGGGTGTATAAAATAAAGTATCTAAGCAATGGTGAGATTGAACGTCATAAAGCTCGGCTCGTAGCCAAAGGGTATACTCAAACGTATGGAGAAGATTACAATGAGACATTTGCCCCGGTTGCCAAGCTTCCAACGGTACGAGTTATTATTTCTTTAGCCGTGAATCTTAACTGGCAGCTTTGGCAAATGGATGTGAAGAACGCTTTCCTCCAAGGTGATCTCGACGAAGAAATTTTTATGACTCCACCACCTGGATACAATGGCTCTATTCTACCGGGTCAGGCTTGCCGTCTTCGCAAAGCTATCTACGGTCTTAAACAATCTCCGCGCGCTTGGTATCATCGTCTCTATCATGCTCTCTTGGATAAAGGTTTTTTGAGAAGTGATTCCGATCATTCACTCTTTACTCTTACACGTGATACCGGTATTGTAGTTCTTTTAGTTTACGTTGATGACATTATTTTGTCGGGTGATGATGTTTCTGGTATTGTCGAAACAAAATATTATTTGCAGAATGTGTTCGATATTAAGGATTTAGGTTTGTTAAAATATTTTCTTAGAATAGAAGTTACTCTCTATCTAATGGTTTATTTTTGTCGCAGCGTAAGTATATTTTAGATTTACTAACCGAGACAGGAAAACTTGGAGCCAAACCAGTGAGGACACCAATCGAGGAGCACTACAAGGATCAACGCGATGGGGAATCATTTCAAGATCCGGAACAATACCGTCGCGTTGTAGGTAAGTTGATATATCTTACTATTACACGTCCTGATATTAGCTTTGCTGTGCACCAGGTTAGTCAATGGATGCATGCCCCACGGATCAATCATTGGCATATGGTGGACCGGATTCTAAAGTACCTTAAGGGAACTCCGAACAAAGGCGTACACATGGCGAACAACAAACATACCGAGATCGTAGCATATTGTGATGCAGATTGGGCCGGAGATAGGATGGATCGCAAATCAACGACGGGCTACTGCACATTCATCGGAGGGAATCTCGTCACATGGAGAAGCAAAAAACAAAATGTGGTGGCAAGATCAAGTGCCGAAGCTGAATACCGTGCCATGACGAACACGACAAGTGAGGTGGTATGGCTACGACAATTACTCAAAGACCTCGGAATTGAGACAAGGTCGGCTATTCCGTTACACTGTGATAATCAAGCAGCAATCCACATTGCCGCCAACTCCGTATTTCACGAAAGGACAAAGCACATCGAAGTGGATTGTCACTTCATCCGAGAAAAAATCACACGAGGTATAATCTCACCAATCTTCACGAGGAGCCACGACCAACTTGCAGATATTCTCACTAAGGCAACAAGCTCCTTCGTGCTCAACAAATGCCTCTCCAAGATTGGCCTTATCGAGCTTGGTCGGCCAATCTTGAGGGGGAATGTTAGTGAACAAAGTGAGCAAAGAGAGATCGACGAAGACATGCATGGTGGACAGCAACATAACGGCAACACGTAAATAAGGCAAGGAGACACGTACAGATTTGATACTCTTCCTTTTATTTGTATATAAAATATTGCATTGCCATACTTAGTGTCGATACAATGTAGAATATATATCACTTGTAAATGTATGCAGCATATACGAGAATATACACAGTAGCCCCTTTTTTTCTATTCTTCGTCTTCATCGCCTTTTCTCTTTGAGATGTATTGATCAGATTCCTCTGTTCTTACTCTGCATTATTCCATCTGTTGAATCATTTTCTTTATGGTCCACTCCAACCCGGTTTTTCTTTTTACATTTTCTTCCACGACGTGGTCCACCCCACCCAGCTCAGTTGGTAAGATGACAACGTTTCCTACACAAAATCAGGGGTTCGATTTCTCCTGGTGTCAAGCTTCCCCTGAACCGGTTAGCTTCATCTGGTTTACCTACTCGACGTGACTTGCCGGCTGATGCGTTGAGCTGTTGGGATTACCGTCCGCTATCTGTGTCATTCGTCCGGTCCTCTGGGCTGTGAGGCGTTGCGGAATCCGATCTAAAGGGCTGGTTTCCATCCTTATAAAAAAAAACTATATATATATATATATACATATTTGTTTATTTTCTACTCCATAAACTTATTTTCTTGATGTGATTATCGACTGCATGACGTTTATGTCTGTGGTCACCGGATCACACACATCCCCGCTTCCGACATGGCCACAAAGATTTTTCTTTTTCAGGGAAAAGGAAAACAGAAGAAGTGGCCTTTGGAAGGGGCAGGAAATAGTGATGATGTGGTGTGGGAGCCTGAGTCTGGCACAAGGACCGGCGTTCAATATGCGTCTCGGACACTGTCGGAGACTCTGTTCCAGAGCCGAAGCTCCTCAGAACCTCGGAGATGGAGACAGCTACTTTGCGAAGAAGAATACGAAGAAGGTCGTCGTGGTGGGTTCCGGCTGGGCCGGCCTTGGTGCCGCTCATCACCTCTGCAACCAGGTCTCTGATAGGTCTTGGTTCCGAATTCAGACATAATTTTGAGGTGATTGATGCTCGAGAGTTCCAGGGGTATTGATGTATTTGGATTTGGGACTTTTTGGCTCTAGGGTTTTGATGTGACAGTTCTTGACGATGGCCGCGGTGGATTAAACACACCTGACGATGTCGGAATCCAAGGTACGAACAGATTCAAGCCACATAACTCGGTCGTGTATATATTTCCTCGTACAATGATACAAAGTATATAATGTTACCACAAAAGTCTAGTACATTGTAAGGCATGGCTCTTGTCAACTGTCCGGTTAACCAACCCTGTTTGTTTCTTTTGTTTGAGCAAGGGTTCTGGTATCCATATCGAAATATATTTTCGTTGGTTGATGAGCTTGGGGTGAAGCCATTCACTAGCTGGACAACATCCGCTCAGTATTCTGTAGAAGGTCTAGAGGTATTTAACTCTCTTGTTCCTCTCTCAAGCTGTTTCTTACAACGTAAGAGAGCGTTTTTTAACTTGCAGGTTGAGTTCCCGGTTTTCCGAGAGCTTCCTCAGCTACCCACTCCATTAGGAACATTATACTATACTCAAGTAAGTAAAGATCGTGAGGTCCAGGCTCTTGGTTGTTTTTCATGTGCCAGTTACATTATCAATGTGTGCCAGATGAATGTTGCAGATCGGTTCCAAAGGGATAAGTTTAAGTTGGTTAGAGAAACACATGCAAATTGAACTGTGCAATCCCAATGTGGTCAAGAATATGCTCTACAAATGTGTTTAGAAACTGTATAGATTACAGATTTATTTCCCATAAATATGTCTTGTGATGCTGTGATGGATAATATACGTCTATACAAAGTCTGTTTGATCACATACTGGCCCCTTATTCTTGACGTTTCGGCTTTTTGTAGTTTGCAAGGCTTCCCTTGATGGACAAGATATCTTCACTTCCTCTAATGGCTGCAGGCAAGCAGAAAATTTTCTGAGTTAAGTTTTGTAGCATTTGGCTGAACGAGAGCCAAAATTGAGTTTCTAAGGAATTGCATGGTCGTCTCCTGCAGCTATCGACTTTGATAACACTGACGCAGCTTGGAGAAAGTATGATCCAGGTAGGTAGGGTGCCTTTATAAATCAATAGACACAAAGTCCCAGTCGCTTTCTGAAAATTCGTTAAAATATAACAATCTATACAGACACTATCAATCACATCGACATGCATCATATATTAAAGAGTGTATCGATTAACTAGCTCTAGTATTTCTCAAACTGTTAGGCTTAGTTGTTGACCTATATCCGGCTCAAATGTTTGTAATCTCATGCTCATGAGCTCCGAGACTATTGAGGTGGTAATTCTTTTTGAGATATGGGACTATTTCAGCTCTGCACGCACACAGATAAATTGTACATGGAAATGTTCTGGGAGTTTTGAAGATTAGAACTATGTTGTACTCTTAAGTCTCCTTCATTTTTTCTTTCTTCTTTTTCATTTGTTTGATTGATTGATATATATAGTTACAGCAAGGGAGCTGTTAAAGCAGTTGGGCTGCTCTAAACGACTTTACCGGGATATCTTCCGGCCATTGCTTCAGGTTGGTCTCTTTGCCCCTCCTGAGCAATGCAGTGCCGCAGCAATGCTTGCTCTCTTGTATTATGTGACCCTCTCTCATCAGGTTTGTGCTCTTTTTGTTTTTTCTTTCTTTCCTTTTCTGTGTCACCATAATTGGGAGTAGTGACATGCGGCAACATACTAATTTTCTGTCTGTCACATAAGGAATTAAATTTTCTTTATGAACGATGAACATGATTTCAGAAAGATTTCAACATGGTGTGGTGCCGAGGGACAGTCCAGGAGAAGATCTTTGAACCGTGGATGGAATCTTTGAAAGACAGAGGCTGTAGATTTCTGAGAAATAAGTCTGTGACCGATTTCACCATCAACGAAGAATCGGGGAGTGTGACAGAGGTAGTTTGTGGTCGAGATACCTATGCGGCTGATGCTGTCATCTTAGCGGTAACAATCTCCGCACTCCAAGAAACCGTCAAGAAAAGGTATTTTCCTTTTTACTCAACTTCAAAAGCTGTATGTATTTTGTGTAGGATTAGAATCACATGGTTTAGTTGTTTCTAATCGGAGATTTGATGTTTGTTTAGTGCAGCGCTGTGTAAGCGGGAGGAGTTCCTTAAGGTCTTGAATCTGACTGCCATAGATGTCGTCTCAGTCAAGCTTAAGCTTGATAGGAAGGTGTGTTTGATTTCCTGGGATTTCAAGTTAATTTAAGCCACAAGGCACATAATTTAAGACGTAAAGCACAGAAAATCTTTACAGAAGATGGATCTTTCCTCCCACCATTGTTTTGCAACCTTGAATTGAATTTTTTTTTATATAGAGATTACTAGTGAAAAGCTTCATGAATGTCGGAACCTGTTGTGTGTGATCAACTGAATAACAAAGATGGACTTCCTGCAATAACTATTTGATGTCTACTCCAATGACTTTCTTGTGGTTTTATGTTTTGAAATTATTTTGGTAGTTCTTGTATTGTTATTTTTTTTTTGTTTACAAGAATCTGATGGAGGTATAATCAATCAGGTCGCTATTCCTCATGCTTCAAATGCTTGTTCTGCGCCTGATGAGTCCTATGGATGGACTTTCTTTGACCTCAGTGCCATATACGACGAGCATAGGGAGGATGAAGTGACTGTAGTTCGCGCTGATTTTGTAAGTACTCCTCTATGGTGATCATTTTGTAGTGAGTGCTTCTGAAGGATTTTGATGTTCACTATATATATATCTGCGTGTAGTACCATGGGAACGAGCTTATGGGTACCACGGATGAGGTTGCAGTCACAAAAACCATGTCCTATCTCTCAAAGTGCGTGAAAGGTTTCGAGAATGCAGTTGTAGTAGATGCAGATGTTCAGAGATTTCCCCACTCTCTTTCCCATTTCTTTCCAGGTGCTGATAACCCAATCCTCCTTGAGTAGTTCCTTTGACCAAGAGAAGATATCTTGTACTTGTTTCGTACAACAACAGTTTGGATCTTACAGGTTCGTACAAGTACATGATGCGAGGTTCCACATCTTTCCCCAACATGTTCATGGCAGGAGATTGGGTCATAACCCGACATGGCTCTTGGTCACAGGTCATGCCATGCCCCCAATCATGTTACAGGTTTCTGTGACAAAAACATGAAGATAACAAAAACTCGTATTTGTGTGGAAACAGGAGAAGTCGTACGTTACAGGCTTAGAAGCTACAAACCGTGTCGTGGATTTTCTTGGAGAAGGAAGCTTCGCCAAGGTAATACCCATAGAAGGAGACGAGCCCCACGTTGAAGCTCTCAGAACTCTCAATAGAAGGTTTCACGAGCTTGCCTCACAGCTTCCCTTGTCCAGCTACTTCCTGCAGTGACGTCTGCACGCCCCGGCGTTTTCCTACAAAATAAACGACATGTATTGCGTACGCCTGCAATCCTTTTTTATTTTTTGTATTTGTCCCTGGCTACACAACAAAACCAAATCGTCCAGCTAATTCTTTTACTGCAATCCGTCTAGCTAATTATTTAACATGCCATCACAACTAGAGTAGTCGTTTCACGATTCAGATCAGAATTTTAGCAGTTCGGTTCGAGAACGGTTTTTTCGGTATTCTAAAATTGGTATCAAATTAATACTGTATATTATTCGGTTCGGTTTCAGTTCCGGTACGGTTCGGTTTCGGTTTTTGTTTAAAAAATTTAGATTTTCTTAAGAAAATTCAAGTTTTTTGGGAATTTTATAAAGTCCGGTTCGATTCGGTTTTGAAAAAATCATACCGCTCGGGAATTTTGGACGGATTCGAAAAAAAATATCGAAATTTTCGATTCGGTACGGTTCGATTCCAAAGAATCGAACCGAAACGCTTACCCCTAATCACAACCATTGTCTCCATCATTATATTATTAAGACGAATTAGCTTAAAAGAAGAAGAAGAAAAGGACAATAATTTTTCTAATTAGATTCGTTTGTTTAAAATTCTACAGATTAACATTAATGATATACGCTGTAGAAGGAGGATTTCCCATACTCAAAAGGGTAATTTTCCTTCCAGTTCATTGTTGTGCTTTTTTCTCTTGAAATTAAAAATTTTGCACTTATTTATGTCTCTAGCTCATAGTCCACCATAGATCTCACCTGGCTGGCTCTCTCTCCTCCTCTCTCTTTCTTCCTCCCGCAGACCTTTGGATCACAAGGTTACAACGTCTACCCTGTCTTACATTCGTCGAATTGCTCTTGATTACGAACATTTTCTTGTTTATTGGGTCCTCAACTGCAATTGCCGCCTATTTGTTGCTGTTACTTCTGGATTTGAACTCTGGGCTGGAGGGGGAAATTGTTTGATCCAACTCAGAAATTGTATTAGAGTTCGGATTAATCCGGAACTGAATGAAGTGGAATAATGTGACCAATCAATCCGGTGAAGTTTAAGCGTTGTTTTGGATTTCTGATTTATTTACTCCTATCCGCCATGAGTTCCTGGAATTTAACTCAAAAGTGTCGTCGGATTGTTTTGGATTTTGACTTGACTTAGTCTATCGAGATTGAGTTTTGTCGCTGAGAGCGAAAATTTATGGATTAGGTATGGTAAAAGTTTGTATGTTTTGGTTTGATTTGTGAAGATCAGAAATGGGTGCTGCTGAAAACAACCTTGGAATGGAGGAGGGTACCCTGGAGATCGGCATGGGTAAGTGTTATATGGAGACTGCTGAGCTTAATATTAGATGGTCAATATGAAAATTTGAATCACCTTACCCTCCAGTGAGAGGAATGTACAGAGAACTGGGATTGAAATCTTAAAAAAGCTGCCGGATTGTTTCTTGTTGTGGTATTGCGATTATCTTACTTGTTGGATGATGGGTATTAGGTCTGCAGCATGGACTTCTATTCTTTTTTGACATGTTTTTTCTTCAAATGCAGAGTATAGGACGGTCTCAGGCGTTGCTGGACCTCTTGTCATCCTTGACAAAGTGAAGGTATATGCATTGAATCATTTTTGTTTCAGTTTTTCTTACTTAGGATTCCTGTTTGTTGGTTTTTTCGGTGATCTGTGTCTCTTATGGTTTCTGGTTCTAGGGTCCTAAATACCAAGAAATTGTCAATATTCGTCTTGGGGATGGAACTACTCGACGTGGCCAAGTTCTTGAAGTTGATGGGGAGAAAGCTGTTGTTCAGGTTGGGAAATTTTCCTCCGTCCATTGGCTTTCTTCTGGTTTCTCACGTAAATGTGTGATATCTCTTTAAGTGATAACTTAGTTCCTGGTGCTTAATTCCTGCATGCTCTGGGTCTGGTTTATGTTTATATATCTATGGGGTAAAACCCCTCCTGTTTCTTGTCCAGGTCTTTGAGGGAACATCTGGAATTGACAACAAGTACACAACTGTGCAATTTACAGGAGAGGTATAAAATGTACTCTTTTTTCGGCACATAGATAAATGATCTGGTTGGCTTACCTGTACATGGTGTTGTTGGTGCTGGTATTTCTAGCTAACTGACTTTGGCCGACATGATTTGCCTAGGTTTTGAAAACTCCTGTCTCATTGGATATGCTTGGTCGCATCTTCAATGGTTCAGGGAAGCCCATTGACAATGGCCCTCCGATACTGCCAGAGGCTTACTTAGATATATCTGGTAAGTACTTTCAGCCTCTTTTCAAATAATCAAATCTTATTATATGCATGCTGCCTAGCCTTTTTCATTTCTCCTTCTCCAGGAAGTTCTATCAATCCTAGTGAGAGAACCTACCCTGAAGAGATGATTCAGACGGGGATATCTACCATCGATGTCATGAACTCGATTGCCAGAGGACAGAAGATTCCCCTCTTTTCTGCTGCAGGTCTTCCTCACAACGAGATTGCTGCTCAGATTTGTCGTCAGGCTGGTTTGGTTAAACGGTTAGAGAAGTCTGATAATCTTCTTCAGGTATCACCTTTAACCTTTGGCAGTTGGAGTTTACTGATGGAAATGCAGTGTTGGCATATGATTGTGACACTGTTGCCTAATTCCTCTGATTTCCAAGAAATATCAGAAGTTGAGCAAAAATATTTTTATGCTTTACTCTGTTCTAGATGAAGCCACTGCAACAATCCATTCAATGCAATAAAACTCTTGTTTTGTTCTTGTAACTACCATCTGCTGTATAATGCTAATCTTTTAACATAGCTCACCGAGGATTACATCAGCTCATTTTATGTGAGTTTGCAGGACCAGGAAGAGGACAACTTCGCCATTGTTTTTGCAGCTATGGGTGTGAACATGGAGACTGCACAGTTTTTTAAACGTGATTTCGAGGAGAACGGATCAATGGAGAGAGTGACCCTTTTCCTGAACTTGGCAAGTGTTTCAATCATACTATGAAAGTCGCAACAGGGATTTTGTTAGTTTTGTATTTTTGTTGCTTGTTACTCTCTGAAACGTTTCCCTTACAGGCAAATGACCCCACCATCGAACGTATCATTACGCCTCGTATTGCTCTCACTACAGCTGAGTACTTGGCCTATGAATGTGGCAAGCATGTCCTTGTCATTCTCACAGACATGAGTTCCTACGCTGATGCTCTTCGTGAGGTGACAACGGATATCCATCATTTTCTGATTTTTTAATGTAACACTCCCTTCAAATTGACCGAAAGCCTGAACTTGTTAAATGCTGGTTACCATCCTAGGTTTCTGCAGCCCGTGAAGAAGTGCCTGGAAGACGTGGATACCCAGGTTACATGTACACTGACTTGGCCACTATATACGAGAGAGCTGGAAGAATTGAGGGGAGAAAAGGCTCCATCACTCAGATTCCAATTCTTACTATGCCTAATGATGGTAAATAACAAAAATTATGGTTTCAATCCAGATGGTATCAGTTTGAAGCAAGCAATAGTTGGTAGTTGTTTTCAAGCTGTGTGGTTATTGCGTGCGCTGATATTATTTACTGTGGAAACTTGGTATTGGTATTGGAACTGTGCATACTAGGTTCAAATCATGAATAGAATTGAGTCCAAAGAACTGGTTTGAAGAGGTATATTAACCACATACCTGGTCAGTGGTTATTGCATAGGCTAACACGACGTCATGCTTAGTACTCCAACTTCATGACAGTCCGCTCTACTAGACGGCCCTCTACCCTTCCTGTCATTCCTCCCAGATATTCTCTTCTGCATAATTGGCCTTTCATGTTGAGGTGGTTCTGACATCTATACTGACCGATATCATTTGTCTCCAGCCATTGGAGAACAAAACCCAAAAAATGGCCTGGAGGATGTGAAATATTATGTTCACAACTTTTCTCTTGATAATTTGCCGCTGATGAACCTCCATTAACAAATGAAAAAAATATGTTAGTGTTAATCTAGACTAGTATAGTGAAAGATCGAATATTATTTTGATAGTCTTGTGTAATGTTTGATGATCAGTGCATGATACTGAGTGACAGACTTTTTGATTTCTTTCACATTTCTGGTCAGATATTACGCATCCCACACCAGATCTTACAGGATATATCACAGAGGGCCAGATCTATATTGACAGACAGCTCTACAATAGACAGGTAAGTTCTTGCTGAAAATGATCTCTTAGCTCTATTATCTGAATTTTGAAAACAGGTATAGATTGATATTATTCAGAAAACTGTACATTTTACAAAGAGTCAGTTGAGAATCATTTGGCTTATGTTGAGTAATGATGAAATCTGGTTTGGTTTTCTTTCACAGATATATCCTCCGATCAATGTCCTCCCGTCTTTGTCTCGTCTCATGAAGGTAAAGCAAGAGGAATGTGGTTGTGTAATTCAGTGACGAGGTTTTGAATTGACTTGTGTGGTGCAGAGTGCCATTGGTGAAGGAATGACTCGTAGAGACCATGCTGATGTTTCGAATCAGGTAAGCAATGCTTTCTTTCTTGTGCATCACACTTATGTACTATGGAAAGAAGCTACGTATCCATGAACTAGCTGAACCGAATTTATAGTTGTCTTTGAATATTACAGCTGTATGCAAATTATGCCATTGGGAAGGACGTGCAGGCAATGAAAGCTGTGGTTGGAGAAGAAGCTCTGTCGTCTGAGGACCTGGTCTCTCTCTCTCTCTCTCTCCATGAAAAGACATAAATCTTTATACTCTCAATCTCACACAATTCCTTAATGCTTATGATGCAACAGCTGTATCTCGAGTTCTTGGACAAATTTGAGAGGAAGTTTGTGACGCAGGGAGCCTATGATACACGTAACATTTTTCAGTCACTTGACTTGGCATGGACACTCCTCAGGATCTTCCCCCGAGAGTTGTTGCACCGTATACCGGCCAAAACCCTCGACCAGTTCTACAGCCGTGACTCAACCAACTGATGGATTGTTTTCAATTTCAGACTGTGTCCTGTCCTATGCGAATCCTTTTCCTGTTTTGGGCGCTTTAGATACGAGGCTCTGGTGATGTGTCCAATAAACGGTGTTTGTCCTAATCGCCGGTTTTTCTTTCCAGGGTCTTGGTGGAATTACTGTATAATTTATGAAAACTGTACCAAATTTTTTCTTTCAATTGATGAAATAAAACCAGAGCGGCAGTTGGGGAATCTGGACGTCATGCATGGCTGCAGGTTTTTTCGCAGGAAATAAAATGTCAACCAGCTTTAGAAGTCCAGATGGCAAGAATCCGCGCCTTTTTATTGATGACAGATATCGTTACACCATGGATGAATCGGGCATTATCAAAAATGCCCTTATTTTGCTACATTAACTTCATGGCATACCCCTCATTTGGCGGAAAAAAAAAACATTTCAGACAATACCTTTATAAAATTGTTCTCTCCATAATACCCTCGACACCTTTTTTTTAATCTCTCGATTTGCGTTTCTATCTCTTCTTGTTTCTCTCTCCTCACGCAGTTTCCCACCTTCTCTCGCGATAAATTCCCGCCGAAAAAAACCCAGAAATTACCGGCGAAATCACAGCTAATCTACCGGCAAAATCCTTCGATTTGCCTCGCGTTTCTCTCTCTTCTCGTTTCTCTCCCCATAAATTCTCGCCGAAAAAAACCAGAATCTACCGGCGAAATCTCACCGATTTTACCGTCAAAATCGCCTCAAATCACAGCAGTTCAGTGAGATCTGTATAGATCTAGGAAAAAGGCAAGTTGTCATCGCACAACCCAGTATTTATTTTCGATTTAATTCGACCTAACATGTGTATAGATATGACCTCATTTTTCTTATATATATCACTAAAACCGGTATTGACTGGTCACGTTGGTCACACTGGTCACGTTGGTCACGTTGGTCACGTTGGTCACACTGGTCACGTTGGTCACACTGGTCACGTTGGTCACTCTGGTCACACTGGTCACGTTGGTCACACTGGTCACGTTGGTCACTCTGGTCACACTGGTCACGTTGGTCACACTGGTCATATTGGTCACTTTGGTCACACTGGTCACTTTGGTCACTCTGGTCACGCTGGTCACTTTGGTCACTGTGGTCACTTTGGTCACTGTGGTCACTGTGGTCACTCTGGTCACTCTGGTCACTCTGGTCACACTGGTCACTTTGGTCACTCTGGTCACATGTATCTTACGAATCTTATTTATTCTATACAGGCATAATGGATGCAGTCGACGAGAAAATCACAATTATTTATTTCAAGTCTGATGGAAAGTGGGTATTGAATGGTAACAGTGAATACGAATGGGTTGGAAAAGTTAAGGATGGGAAGGGAGTCATATTCATGTGTCCTCCAACTGAATTGAAATACAAACGTCTTGTTGAAGAGTTATATTCTGAAATGGAGGCTGACCAAAGTAAAACAGACATGAAGCTGAGCTATTTGCCAGCTTTAAAAGGAGGTACTGAGCCGATTTACATATCGAATGATAAACAAGTTTTAATTTATCTTCTGGACAAAATGAATGGAGGCAGAAGCATGCTTCACGTGGAGATAGAAAAGGCGAGGTCAGAAAATGAGTTTAGAATTCCTGATTTAGCGAGTTGTGTTGGACCATATGGAGGTATAATATGTGTAGGTTATAAGGATTGCGATGTTATCCAGAGTCCAAATTTCAAGAGTAAAGTTGGGAGTAATAGTTTATGTATTGGAGCAGCAGCAGCAGTTGAAGTGAATGGAAATGCGACAGATGTAGTGGACTCTGTAAATGATATTCTCGCCGATACTGTAGTTGATCGAAATGAGATTGGTACAGATTTAGTGGACCGTGAAACTGGACTTGATGGAAATGAGAAGGTTGTAGTGGAGTGTGCAACGACTATGCAAGCTGAAAGCACGTCTGATATGGCCATGGTAGTTGTGGAGGACTCATTGTTTTGTACTTCAGTATTCGAATTTACGGATGGATTGAACATAGATATTGGGTATGAGTTTGATAATAAGCAAGAAGCGCAATAATATATACGAAAGGGTTCAGTTAAGGCTTGTTTTAGCTATGTTACAGTGAAGTCTGACAAGAAGTTGTGGGAGATAAGATGCAAGTTTGCTGGATCAGGTTGTAACTGGAAATTGCGCATCGCATCGATCCCGAGTTCGAATCGTTTTAGCGTAAGAACACACAATCCAATTCACAGATGCAGACCTGTTTCAGAAGAAGCTATGAAAGGTACATCGAATTTAGTTAGAGATTATTTGAAGGAAGAATATGCTGGGATCCTCGAAACTCCTAATGCCCCAGAATTAGTACGACGAATAAAAACCAAGTACGGGGCAACTGTTTCGTATTTGATGGCATTGAGAGGGAAGCACAGTGCTGAAAAAGAGATTCGCGGTAATCATATCGATCATTACATGAGGCTTCCTGGGTGGATGTACATGCTGAGAGAAAGAAATCCTGGATCCATAGTGCGACTTGAGTTGGACAATGATCAGAAAAGCTTCAAGTACCTATTTGTCGCGTTAAGTGCAACTATAAAAGGATGGAAGTATATGCGTAAAGTTGTTGTTGTTGATGCGACATTTTTGACAAGCGAATACAAGGGAGCATTGGTCGTGGCAACCGCGCAGGATAGAGAACATCACCAATATCCTTTAGCATAGGGTGTGATCGATAGAGAGAAAGACGCTTCATGGAGATGGTTTATGAATAGATTGAGCGAAGTAATACTGGATGGACCTGATGTGGTTGTGATATCCGATAGGCATAAAAGTATATTGAAAGCTGTGAGAGAAGTATATAAACAAGCTGATCATGGTTTTTGTGCAAGACACATATCGCAAAACTTGAAAGCACATGTTAATAGGGGATCCGGAAGAAAGGGTTCAAGAGGTGAAACCGTGGCTAAATTGTTTTTTAAATGTGCATCAGCATACACGGAGAAGGAGTTTGAAGAGTTGTACTCTGATTTCAAGAACAGGTATGCCTTGTGTGTCCAGTGTGACCAACGTGACCAGTGTCACCAACGTGACCAGTGTGACCAGTGTAAACTGATGTGAATATCTCATGATTTGCAGGTATCCCAAAGCGGCAGAGTACATGGAAAAAGAAGAACTTGCTCCGGAGAAGTGGGCAAGGTGTAAATTTCGGACTGAAAGATATAACTTATTAACCACCAATGGTGTCGAATCAATCAACTTCGTTTTGAAGAAGGCCAAAAGGTATCCGCTACTCAGTTTGCTTGATATCTGTGTCGCGAAGACGGTAGAATGGTTCAGTAGGTACAGGGTGGAAGCATGTGGTGGCGATGATTCTCAAAAGTTAACTCCGTATGTGTACAAAGCGCTGCATGAACGGTTCGAGAAGGCCTGTATGTATGAGGTTATTGAACTTAACAGGTTGAGTGGTATGTTTGAGGCAATGGATGAAAAAGGTAGAAGACATTTGGTAAATCTTGGTGATAGAACCTGTAGTTGCAGAAAGTTTGATTTGGATAGGTATCCATGTAGTCATGCAATTGCAGCAGCACATAAGGTCGGAAAAGGTATTGCGATTCACGAATTATGCTCTGAATACTACTGGCGAGAGACTTGGGTCAAGGCTTACCAAGAGACTGTGTATCCCGTGCCCGATATTTGTGATTGGGTCTTACCGCCCGAAATTTTAAATTTTTCAGTGTTACCGCCTATAATACAAGAAAAACGTCGGACTGGAAGACCTAAACAGAGTCGGTTTCCTGGACCTGGCGAGGCTCGGAAAAGACCCCAAAGTTCAACATCGTCAGGGAGAAAAAATTTGGAATCAATCGCCTAATTAGTCTGCACTAAATGTAACTTTTATTCCTACTGAACAATGTAATTTTTATTCGAAGTTTAATTCACTCTTAATGCTTTGTGTTCATAGCTTTCGATCGAAAAATGCTCAGAGATTTTCAACTCGGATTACTTCTCTGAACCATTTCTATGATCGTAGATTACACATTCAAAGCGTTGAATTCATCAAATTCGATCAGTGTGACCAGTGTGACCAGTGTGACCATCGGGATGTGATCAAAATGAACAAATTCATCTGTGGGGGGATTGAATAAGGTTTTTGCGTTGTAGAACGATGTAAATACACTTCACACTAACGTCTCGTGAGCGGTTTGAACAAAAAAAATACGAACACAAAGTTATATTGATCCAAAGTGTTCCTAAAACACTACTAAACCCTAAACCCTAAACCCTAAACCACTTATGAGATTCGTTTTGTGTTCATAGCTTTCGATCGAAAAATGCTCAGCGATTTTCAACTCGGATTACTTCTCCGAACCATTTCTATGATCGTAGATTACACATTCAAAGCGTTGAATTCATCAAATTCGATCAGTGTGACCAGTGTGACCAGTGTGACCATCGGGATGTGATCAAAATGAACAAATTCATCTGTGGGGGGATTGAATAAGGTTTTTGCGTTGTAGAACGATGTAAATACACTTCACACGAACGTCTCGTGAGCGGTTTGAACAAAAAAAATACGAACACAAAGTTACATTGATCCAAAGTGTTCCTAAAACACTACTAACACTTATGAGATTCATTTTGTGTTCATAGCTTTCGATCGAAAAATGCTCAGCGATTTTCAACTCAGATTACTTCTCCGAACCATTTCTATGATCGTAGATTACACCTTTTTTTAAAAAAAATTTAAAAATCCCGCCAACCGAAATCCTAAACTTTTGGCCAATATGCAATTGCGAAAATCTAAACTTTCCTGCGATAATTTTAAAATATTCGAACATTAAGAAAATAGTTAACACATAAAATAAAGTCAAAGGTTTAAACAAAATACAAGAATCAATTTATCTTGCATCTGGGGAGGAATCGTCACGTCGTACATAGGGAGCAAGACTCACAATCTCGCCATTTGAGAAGATATCCGCGGCAATCTTCTCACAAATCGATGAACTATTTTCATCGCAAATTTGATTGCACAGCGTTCTTTCTTGACCTCGCATCAGGGCTTCAAGGTACATGTTGGTAAACACACCGCAGTCATCTCCGTTACCATTTTGAGGCAGCCCTTCGACGTAATGGTAGTCAAATGTGGTGCTTTCATCAAATTGGTAGATCTTGGCGACCGTATATATCTTTGGGAGCCACCACACCAACCGGCCAATAATCGCGTCAACGTTCGGCCTCATTTTCAGGTTGCAGTCGAATACCTGAATCAGCTTCTTCACAGGGATGACTCTAATGGCCACCCAATGCACACTTACATCAGGATTGACCAACGAAGGTATGCTGAGGGGAGCGACAAACCCTTCGTAACTTCCCATCTTGCGCCCTCCACACCCAATTGGTGCTTTTCCATCAAAGTAATCCTCAAGCCCATTCAAATCGGTCATACTTCCATGACCCCACCATTTGAGGAATTCGCCGAAACTTGTGTCGCCAATCATGTACTTTGTTGCTGTTGGACAACCTTCTTTGGCCAGGCGATTCCTGATTTCAAGTATAGCTTCGTCCAAGTGCTACAAAATAACGTCCGATATTAGTAAGACTAACGTCACCAGTGTGACCAGTGTGACCAACGTGACCAACGTGACCAGTGCGACCAACGTGACCAACGTGACCAGTGTGACCAACGTGACCAGTGTGACCAACGTGACCAGTGTGACCAACGTGACCAGTGTGACCAACGTGATCAGTGTGACCAGTGTGACCAACGTGACCAGTGTGACCAGTGTGACCAACGTGACCAGTGTGACCAACGTGACCAGTGTGACCAAAGTGACCAAATGAATATTTGAAACGTGTAACAGAAATGAACTTACTCCATCCTTTAGCCAGATCCGATCCTGCAAAAGGTCTTCCCAGAACCTTGGTTTCCTCACATAATCAATCTCTGACTTCCAACGCCGTTCTGCACGATTCATCTTCATAAAATTATAGAGCTGTGTCGCTTTCAGAGTGCATGTTTGGATAAAGCTCGGTATCCGAAGCACACTACCCATAACCGCGGTGGGTTGCCAAGTGAATATAGGGCGTCGCTTCTTGACAGTTCCCTCAACTTTTTCCTCCTCTTGTTTTGGCGCCTCCTCTTGTTTTGACGCCTCTTCAAATTGTTCTTCTTGTTTTTCTCCTTCAACTTTCTTTTCGTTTCCCTTTTCTTCCTCCATTTTTGCTTCAACTTTTTTTTGCTCTTCCTGTTTCTCTTCCTTTTCCTCCTCGCTCACCACAGGTGATATATATCTTCTTCTTCC
>NW_010963495.1:3234433-3236128 GCF_000463585.1 Tarenaya hassleriana | reverse complement strand
CTGTCATATCAGGCTCGACAAATGGACTTCTGAGAGCTGGCCCTTGGAACAACGTTCTTTTGGAACGTGTCATGGGTCCAACGACTTCAGTCAGCGATGGAGTTAGGGCAATAGCAGGCTGGGAAATAGGAATGTTAGCAGGGTCCACGGATGCTTTGTCATCAGGGGCCACTGCAGCAGAGTCCTCAATGACAATATTAGCAGGCTCTTCAGGTTTGTGGGCAGCAACATCCTCGGTGGCTTCGGCCGTAGGGTCCTTGGAGACATGAGCAACTGCATCCTCGGTGGCCTCAGGTTTGTGGGCAGCAACATCCTCAGTGGCTTCGGCAGTAGGGTCCTCGGACACGAGGGTAGGAGCATCCTCGGTCGCTTGGGCAGCAGGGTGCTCGAAGACGTGAACAGAATTGTCCTCGGTGGTTTGGGCAGTAGGGTCCTCAGACACGAAGGTAGGAGCATCCTCGGTCGCTTGGACAGCAGGGTGCTCGGAGACGTGAACAGAATCGTCCTCGGTGGTTTGGGCAGTAGGGTCCTCGGACATGAGGGTAGGAGCATCCTCGGTCGCTTGGGCAGCAGGGTCCTCGGAGATGTGGGCAGTAACATCCTCAATGTCTTGGGTAGCAAAGTCCACTTCCATAGGGTTTTCTTCATGGACCTTTGGACTCGTAACCCCCCCTTCCACGGTTCTGGGAGGAGTATTAGACACCCCCTCGGAGCCCTCGTCATCACTTTCTTCACTACGCCCAACCTCAACCCGAGCTTTAAAATGGTAAGGAATATCCTTACCGGCGTCGTAATCACTCGTTGATGAGCTTCTATCCACATCTTCACCCCCTTCTCCCTGTATCTGTGAACGGGGAGTACGCACATCCTCACCACCAACCCCCTGAAAAGGTTCTTCATCCACCGGAAATTCTGCTTTCCTCATCATCTCCTTCACTGAATTTATGATCCTCAATTCAGAGGCCTTAATCGCCTCCATCAATCTCCTTTCAGAACATTTTTCTTCTTCTTTTTTTCCTTTTTTTACTTGTTTCTTTCTTCTTCTTCTTTTTTTCCTTTTTTTACTTGTTTCTTTCTTCCATGTTGTTCTTGTTCTCTTCTTTGTACTTCTTCTTCTCCTTCTTCCTCCTCTTCTTCGTCATCTTCTTCTTTTTCTTCTCGATTCTTTTTCTTGTCCTTCTCTTCTGCTTTCTTATCGGAAGTAGCTCCCCTGGCATCGACATCAAGAGCACGAATATGCTCAAAACAAATAAGAGTAGAAAGTGTGGAAGAGAAATCACTTCTTGCTGACGTTGATGACGAAGATATTACCAATTCGGATGTGCGCAGTTGGATGAAACAACTGAAGGTCGATTTCTCTTCCACACTTTCTACTCTAAGAATACTTTGAATGCCCTGAAACCAAAACACAACAGTTGTCAGCCAATATGACATGTGAGACCAGAATTAAAAATAAACAGTGTGACCAACGTGACCAGTGTGACCAACGTGACCAGTGTGACCAACGTGACCGGTGTGACCAACGTGACCAGTGTGACCAACGTGACCAGTGTGACCAACGTGACCAGTGTGACCAGTGGGACCAGTGTGACCAATGTGTTAGGTTTTGGGGCTACGGATTCCTAGCATGCGATCATATCGATCTAGGGTTTGGTTTACTAGGTTTCATGCAGCGGAAGGATAATCTAAACCTAG
>NW_010963495.1:3231630-3233671 GCF_000463585.1 Tarenaya hassleriana | reverse complement strand
AGTTCTGATCCTTTATCTCATGATATCATATGTTGAACAAGGGCATGGTTTGAGCCACCCTTCAAGTTCAACTGCTTTCTCGTCTTGGCAAATCGACTAGTAAAATAGATGCAACTTCATCTATAGCGTGGCCACGCATTTTCATAGTCCGACTTCCACGAGAGGGCCCAGCGATATCTCTCCTGTTAAGGAGGTGACAAGTCTCATATTGCATGTCTACTATCTCCATATGATTTGTGAACGTATCTGATCAACGCCGTTATGATCATCCGGTTAAAGACGACGTTTGACGCAGTCAAGACACGTCATTCCTCATATCAGATACTCTAGACATCTCAGGTCTGAGGATCCAAGAACGAACCGCTTTATGAGATTCAAGTCATGACTCTGTCCATGTGACAATCTCATGCGGGTCATCCAGTCACTCGTTCACAACGAGTACCCATGATTGTGATATGCATCCAATGCATCGATCACTCCTCATGCTAGTCTTAATTCAACATATTTCCCACAATGTTGACTGACTAGGGAGTTTAGAATCATTCGCTAATGATTCAAGGATGCCGAAATATAACAAACATGCCAATCATATAACGGGAATGTAATGTATTCATAAATCAATGAATCAATACAAAGTGAAATGTCATATCATGGATCATCCTAGAGTATTACAACCAACAATCTCCCACTATGCTCTATGATCTATCCTACAAGCATCTAATCCCCATACCCTTAACATGACCATCATGTTTTGACGAAGGGAGAGGCTTCGTCATCGGGTCGGCAATATTATCATCTGTCGACACTCTGTTTATCTTCACGTCTCCTCTGTCGATGATTTCTCTGATTAAGTGAAATCGCCTGAGTATGTGTTTGGATCTTTGGTGTGACCGGGGTTCCTTAGCTTGCGCAATCGCACCATTGTTGTCACAATACAACTCAATGGGATCTGCAATGCTAGGAATGACGCCCAGGTCTCCCACGAATTTCCTGATCCAAACAGCTTCCTTAGCTGCATCCGATGCTGCTATGTACTCGGCTTTTGTAGTCGAATCTGCCACGGTTGGCTGTTTGGAACTCTTCCAACTGATAGCCCCACCGTTCAGGCAGAAAACATAACCTGACTGCGATCTGAAGTCATCTCTGTCGGTTTGGAAATTAGCATCGGTATAACCACTTATAGCGAGCTCGTCTTCCAATCCGCCATACACCAAGAACAAATCCTTAGTACTTCTCAAGTACTTAAGGATGTTCTTGACCGCAATCCAATGAGCCTCACCTGGTGTAGAGTGATATCTACTAGTCATGCTTAATGCATATGATACATCTGGACGAGTATACAACATGGCGTACATGATGGATCCAATTGTCGAGGCATATGGAATCCTACTCATGCGCTCTTGCTCATCCTGTGTCTTTGGACACTGAGTCTTGCTAAGAGCAACGTCATGTCCCATTGGCAAGGCACACCTCTTGGAGTCTTGCATCTTGAACCGATTCAAAGCCTTGTCAATGTATGTACTCTGACTTAGACCAAGAAGCCTTCTCGATCTATCTCTATAGATCTTGATGCCTAGAATATAGGCGGCTTCTCCTAAGTCCTTCATCGAAAAGACTGATCCTAGCCAGGATTTTACCTCTTGCAAGGTAGGAATGTCATTTCCGATAAGCAATATATCATCTACATAAAGCACAAGGAAGACCACCGCGCTCCCACTGACCTTCTTGTAAACACATGGCTCATCTCCGTTTTGCAGGAAGCCAAAACGCTTTGACTGCCTCGTCAAATCGAAGATTCCAGCTCCTCGAAGCCTGCTTCAATCCATAAATGGATCTCTGAAGCTTGCACACCTTCCTCGGACTCTTAGGATCGACAAAACCCTCGGGTTGTGTCATGTACACATCCTCGAGCAAATTCCCGTTAAGGAATGCGGTCTTGACGTCCATCTATGATATACGCCACGGGCTTGCGGAAGGGCTGTTTCCGGAGAGAGTATGGACTAGGTTCGATCACCGGCCAAAGTGGCACTCGAATTCGATC
>NW_010963495.1:3204467-3231300 GCF_000463585.1 Tarenaya hassleriana | reverse complement strand
TCGACTATTTGTGGTTCTTAAACTTCTTCAAATCTATTCTACTCCCACTAACTCTCTTGGAGACGAACTCTCTCTCCAAGAAAGATCCATTCCGAGCAACAAACACTTTGTTCTCAGATGGGTTGTAGAACCAGTACCCTTTAGTTTCCTTAGGGTAACCCACAAATATGCATTTATCAGACTTGGCGGATAGCTTATCAGAAGCCAGACGTTTCACGTAAACGTCGCATCCCCAAATCTTCATAAATGTTAACCTGGGACGCTTCCCAGTCCATATCTCATATGGAGTCTTCTGAACTGACCTTGTTAGACAGTTGTTCAGTATAAGCGCTGCCGTTTCCAAAGCATATCCCCAGAATGATTTAGGAAGATCGACCTGACTCATCATAGACCGTACCATATCCAATAAGGTTCGGTTCCTCCTCTCGGAAATGCCATTCCATTGTGGCGTTCCAGGCGGAGTCAGCTGTGAGACAATCCCACAATCTACCAGATAGTCAGTGAACTCTTGGCTCATATACTCGCCACCTCGATCAGATCGAAGCAACTTGATCGTCTTGCCAAGTTGGTTCTGTACCTCGTTTCTGAAATTCTTAAACAATTCAAGCGTTTCAGACTTATGTCTCATCAAGTAGACATAACCGTACCTACTGAAATCATCAGTAAACGTAACAAAGTACAGATAACCTCCTCTAGCGGGAGAGCTCATAGGACCGCATACATCACTATGTATGAGTTCTAAACAACTCCATAGCCCGTTCTCCTTTTCTAGTAAAAGGAGATTTTGTCATATTGCCCATCAAACAGGAATCGCATGATTCGATTGATTCATAATCAAAAGAATCAAGAAGTCCATCAGAATGAAGCTTCGCTATGCGTTTCTCATTGATGTGACCAAGTCGACAATGCCAGAGATAGGTCGGATTTAAGTCGTTCGGCTTAAACCGCTTGGTACTAACATTATAGATCGACCTGTATCCAGATGGTTCATCTTCAAAAACATAAAGGCCATTAAACTGGTAACCCTTACCATAGAATAAATCGCCTCTATAAATGGACAGACATTTGTTCTCAATAACAAATCTGAAACCATCTGAGTCTAAGCATGAAATCGATATGATGTTCCTACTGATGGCAGGTACAAAATAACAATCATGCAACTCCAATACAAGGCCAGAAGGTAAAGTCAGATCATAAGTCCCGACGGTCAACGCAGCAACTCTTGCTCCATTCCCGACGCGGAGATCTACTTCACCCTTCGCCAATTGTCTACTTCCTCGCAGTCCCTGCACATTTGCACAAATGTGCGAGGCACATCCGGTATCTAATACCCATGAAGAAGAAGTACACAAGTTGGCCTCTATAATGAAGATACCGGAAATTGAAGCTTCTGCAAGCTTCTTCTTCCTCTGATCTTCCAGGTAGAGTCTGCAATTTCTGTACCAATGCCCAATGGCATGACATAAATAACACTCTTCCTTCTTGGACTCAGGCTTAGGTTCAATGACAACGCTTGCCACTTTCTTCTTGCCCTTGCCCTTGGAACGTTTCCTTTTGGTGGAACTCTTTCCAACAACTACCATATCATTCTTCCATCGGCTCCCAACTTTCTCTTGGAATGACACATTCAACTGATCAACTATCAAAGAATTGTCCATGTCCTCTAATTGCTTACGCAATTCCGAAGACATCTTTCCAAGCATCAAGCTGGACACGTCCAAATCATCATCTTCATGCTTCCAATAAGCATCAATGATCGATCTAGAAGCCGTGGTCAGAGGCTTATCCTTCATAAGGATAGATCGCATGGTGAGATAAAACAGATTCCTACAACAGATATGTTCTACAGAAAAAGACAGACAAACAAACAAAAAATATGCAAGTCACTTAGTACACTTACTAACACAGATAATAGATGCAATATGACAGGCTCCCACTAAGAAAAACACCCTCAATGAGTTTCGATTGTTCGGGTTATTGCACAATTGGTTTTTGTGTGACGTTTGGCTAGGTTTAGATCTTTCCTTCCGCTGCATGAAACCTAGAAACCAAACCCTAGATCGATGAGATCGCATGCTTTGGTTCGTTCTGACTCGGTCGAGTCAACACTTGACTCTGTCCGAGTCAAAACTCTGATCTGTCGTTCTGACTCTGTCGAGTCAAAACTCTGTCTCTGTCCAGGTCAAAACTCTGGGAGATCTCTCGTTCTGACTCGGTCGAGTCAACACTTGACTCTGGCAGAGTCAAAACTCTGGTAGACACTTTTTGGCCACGAGATCTAGGGTTTCACCCCGCTTCGATGCACCATCAAGCCGTCTTCGACCCCCAAACTCATCCATGCATCAAATAACAATCATAACATCATTAAATATGCATAGATCAAGCCTATCATGCAATTTTAACCATTAAAATTCATATAGGCATGCGACAAGCACGACGATATACAGAGAACCAGGCTCTGATACCACTGTTGGGTTTTGGGGCTACGGATTCCTAGCATGTATCGATCTAGGGTTTGGTTTACTAGGTTTCATGCAGCGGAAGGATAATCTAAACCTAGTCAAACGTCACACGCAACCAAAATCATCCGTAAAACCCCGACAGATCGTGTATATCACCGTAGGAATCGAATACTTACCTCTTTCCTGAAGATCTGAAAGTAGCAATCGATCCAGGGCCTGTTTTAATCACCAAGAGCTGAAAGTACAGCTCCTCTACACGTATCCACACCGACGGGAAGGATTCCAAACACTTTTGGAACTGATCTGCTAGGATCTGTGAAGTATATGAAGTGGGATCTAATCCCGGGAGCTAGAACTATGAAAGAAACGATTTCTTCTGAGTTTTTGCTCTGTTTTAGGGTTCTTTTCGTCTGTCTTAGGTTGAGGACGGCGTCCAATACCCTTCTTATAAGATAGGAACCCTAATCCCTTTTGGAAAGTGACTTTTTCCGAGTATTGACTCGGTCCGAGTCAGAACTCTGACTCGGTCGAGTCAGAACGAATCAGCCCAAGCCCATTGTCAACTCTTGACTCGACCCATTGAGTATTGACTCTGTCCGAGTCAAAACTTTGACTCGTCAAAACTTTGACTCGACCGAGTCAAAACATCAGCCAAGCCCAAAACACTTTCTGGGCTTCGACTCGCACGGAACTGACTCGGTCCGAGTCAAGTACTGACTCGGTCCGAGTCAGAAGGCTGAAAACGTCCCGACACTCTGATTTGATCCTCAAACGGTTTTTTCCGACCAAATCTAAGTCTTCCTTTCCGAAACTTCACATATAAGTCCATCCCTAATGGTGTGTGACCCTGTAGGCCCATTCGCAGTGGCAGCAGCCTCGAGAACCATTCCCGATCTACAAGTCATGGTTAGCCCCTAGCAAGACCCTATGACCACCCACGTTGAATTGAGTTAGAGGTGATCTAACCAAGGCAATAACAGCTCGAGTTCTGATCCTTTATCTCACGATATCATGTGTTGAACAAGGGCATGGTTTGAGCCACCCTTCAAGTTCAACCGCTTTCTCGTCTTGGCAAATCGACTAATAAAATAGATGCAACTTCATCTATAGCGTGGCCACGCATTTTCATAGTCCGACTTCCACGAGAGGGCCCAGCGATATCTCTCCTATTGAGGAGGTGATAAGTCCCATATTGCATGTCTATTATCTCCATATGATTCGTGAACGTATCTGATCAACGCCGTTATGATCATCCGGTTAAAGACGACGTTTGACGCAGTCAAGACACGCCACTCCTCATATCATATACTCTAGACATCTCAGGTCTGAGGATCCAAGAACGAACCGCTTTATGAGATTCAAGTCATGACTCTGTCCATGTGACAATCTCATGCGGGTCAACCAGTCACTCGTTCACAACGAGTACCCATGATTGTGATATGCATCCAATGCATCAATCACACCTCATGCTAGTCTTAATTCATCATTGTTCCCACAATGATAACTGACCAGGGAATTTAGAATCATTCTATAATGATTCAAGGATACCGAAATATAACAAACATGCCAATCATATAACGGAATGTAACGCATTCATAAATCTGTGACCAGTGTGACCAACATGACCAGTGTGACCAATGTGACCAGTGTGACCAACGTGACCAACGTGACCAGTGTGACCAGTGTGACCAACGTGACCAACGTGACCAGTGTGACCAACGTGACGTACCTTTGCTTCATTCCCAATCTGTTTCATCACCGTCCCAAAAGTCCATTTGGGGTTAGAGATATGCTTCTTGCACATCATGGGACAGCTTGGATCGACGTCTTCAACAGTCGTACACCAATTGTTTGCGCAAAGACTTTCGATGCATTCGAAAGGAAGCACCATGAGAGGGACAACAAATCCAGTCAAGCGCCATCTCCCCTTCGGTGTAGGACTTTGTAGAATCTTCCGCAACTGTTCTACCAATTTGTCGAATGAGTACCTGCCCCACGGAAATTCTTCGCATAACTCAAGTTCATCGACCATATCAACCAGATCATGGTTGATAGAGTCATCGTTTCTGTTCCCGGGGTCGAGTACCCCGGATAGCAACATCAGTGTCGCCAATCTCTTTCTGTCAATCCGACTGTGTTTACTCTTTTGCAACTTTTCCATAACTGCTTTCCTCGTGACCTTCCCAGGTCCGAAGGTCTTTATCCGAAAATCGCTTTTCCTGCGCCCTTCCCAATCTTCCGGATACTGGTTGCACTTCAATCCTGATATAATGGCGTGCTCGGTTATAGAATACCTGATAGGAACGCCATTTAAAACAAACCATAACTGCCCTTTTTCCTCCTCTAACTTCAGCGTTCGGTGTAGGAGTACTGACACAGGCAACATCTTCATGTTTTCGTCACATTTCAAATGGAATATGTGACGAAACTGTGAATCCTCGTTGAAGTACCTCCACTCCTCGGAAGATAATACCTCTTTCAGATTTTTTATCGTCTGACTCAAATAACATTTGCTTTCAATCTTCGGTGCGAATTGAATATCTGAAAAATCATATATGAACGGAACCTACAAAGAAGAAATCAACCCTCAATCAGTCAGTGTGACCAACGTGACCAGTGTGACCAGGTAAACCATAAATCCGTTTCGGTGAGTATAACAACCCATTTTCCACCATAAATCATACGATTAACTTAAAAATCATAAACTCAAACCAAAAAACCCAGATTTCTTGCATCGCATCAAACTCAAACTTACCTTCAGTTCCTGGTTTTTCCTTCCGCCACGTCCCGATTTGCGAGCGGGAGTTGAAGTCTTGCTTTCATTTCTGTTCGATTTTGAAGCCATTGTTTTGATTTCTGAGAATCGAGAGAGAAATGATAGGATTTCGCCGGATTTCTTCGAACGGGAGAGAGAGAGAAGCAGTTTCGAAATTTGTCTCGAAAAAGACTAAGTTACAGTGTCGATTAGGGAAGATTAACCATATTTCCCTTCCTATTGCGCCACGTATCGTTTTTTATAAGGCCTTTTATGTCTTTTACTCGTTTTTTTTTTTTGAAATTCTAGGGTTTCGAAGGGTATGGCGTGAAGTCATTGTAGCAAACTAGGAGTATTTCTGCTATTCTGCCGGATGAACCTGATTATTGGCCAATAGGTACCATAAATCTACACAAAGCGGCAAAATAGCAAAAGTACCCTTACTTTACTACAAAGACTTCATGGTATACCCTTCAAAACCCTAAAATTTTGAAAAAAAAAAATAAAAGGAACAAAAGACATAATTAACCCTCTCACAAAAGTAACGTGATACTCCTTTCTTCATTTTGAATTCACCTCTCTTGTTTTCATTCTTTGACAACTCTTCATTTCTTTCTTAATTTTCTCTCTCTACTCTTATCTTTCTCTCAACTCTTCCATTTTCTTTCTTCTCATTTCATTTTTATACATAGAAAAACAAACGAAAAATGATTATTTCGTTGAGCATATCTTCACCGACGACCTCATATCTTCTTCTTGAGTCGGTCTAAGACAGAACAAATGACAAGAACCGAAGGTAAACTCATTAATACAAGAGATTGGTTTGATGCATAAACTTTGTGTTTTGTGTTTGCGTTTTATGATTTTTAGAGTGAATCGTGTGGTTTTTTATTTATTTATGACACTGGTCACACCGTTCAAAATTTAGTTTTGGTCACACTGGTCACACCGGTCACACCGTTCAAAATTTAGTTTTAGTCACACTGGTCACACCGTTCAAAATTTAGTTTTGGTCACACTGGTCACACTAGTCACACTGGTCACACTAGTCACACTGGTTACACTGGTCACTTGGTCACACTGGTCACACCGAAAAATTTCAAAATTCACGCGAAAAATTTAATTTTGTGGTGGAGGGAGTTTTAAAAATTTTAAAATATTTAATTTTTTTTCTAGGGAACCGAAAACTGTTTTCTCTCTCTTCTGTTTCTGTCATTGAAACTCACGCCAATGGGTATTATGGGAATAACATAATTATAAAGGTATGTTTTGAACTAACTTTTTATTTTATTTTTGCATAGGTATACCTTGAAATCTTTGTAGCATTGTAGGGGTATTTTTTATAAAAGTCCACACAAAGCACTAAACGCATATTCTTTTTTTTGTTAAACACTAAACGCATATTCGTATCCTACTGTTTTCTCTCTCTTCTGTTTCCGTCATTGAAACTCACGCCAATGGGTATTATGGGAATAACATAATTATAAAGGTATGTTTTGAACTAACTTTTTATTTTATTTTTGCATAGGTATACCTTGAAATCTTTGTAGCATTGTAGGGGTATTTTTTATAAAAGTCCACACAAAGCACTAAACGCATATTCTTTTTTTTGTTAAACACTAAACGCATATTCGTATCCTGCTTCTGACACCACATCCCTATCTGTTGCTGCCGTCTTCCACTAACTGTGTTCTTCTTGATGCTCCAAGATTCTAATCCCTCATACCAATATAATTGGATGATAATTAAAGAATGCAAAATGCCAAACAAAGCAGGAGAGGAATCACATGATCAAGATTCTGCCCCAATATAAGTCCCCTACAACCATCATCAAGGATGTTGGCTTTTGGTCAAGGAGAAGGGTTAGTTTCCAAGGTTTATAAATTCGATGATTCAATTTCACCACGCCGCAAATTAACAAATACTAAGCTCCATTTTGCCAACACATGCTTCTTCCGTAGTCTTACAACACATGCTTCTTCCGTTCAAAGAGAAACGAGCATCCTTACCTTTCTAGAATAAGAAGAGGGTCAACTACAAGCTCCATTTTGCCATCAATCCAAACGCTGTACTGAAGGCTGACATGACAAATAATAAAACAAAAGTGTAACAAGAATAAGAAGCGACCACATTTCAATAAGGAACCAAATAACTGTCGCTTACTTGGAAGTTTATGTGCAAGCTACTTGTGTAATAGAAAAGCAGAGAGCTTTTTATTATAACTATTATGTGGGTTTTTTCCTACACGAGCATTATCCTTGCATGGCACAAGAAATGAAAAAAGGGGAATGCCAAGTGCGCCTTGAGACATCCTGATAACGTTTCGACGATTCTGATCCCTTCAGAAGCTAGCGAATGTTTTCCAATCCGATTATTTGAATGCCTTGAGATTGCAAAATGCTTCATTCACTCGGCTCACGTGGCTTTCCTCAAGACCAGAGATAATACGTAACAAAGAGCGGAGTCCACAGATGAAAGTGCCACAATGAAGACGGCTACAAGTACAAGGCTCAGTGTGGCGGTCTTGAGCTGCAGCACCAACCCCCAAAGTCATCAAAACAAACGCGGCATATTCTCTCTATACGAGAGACATTTGATTACATACCGTGCTTTTGAAACTCGGCCACTCTACGTGTTTAAGCTGGCCTGGTTGCTCAGCCAGAAACGAGAACAGAGTTCTCAGACTCCTGATAAACAACAAAACAGTGACTCAGATCACAAGAACCCTTCAGCCAGATGAAATCTGATCGGGTAAGAATTCATACCAGATGAAATCCTTAAGAAGGCTCAACCAGAAGGGCTCTGGGGGTAATCGGTCATGAGAGCTCAAAGGTTGATGGGTAGCAGTTACAGATACCGTAGATTTGCAACCAACATACTTTGTCTGGTTATAAAAGACACTCCCTCCGAGAATCTAAACAAGAGTAAGAATCAAACGGGGTTGCCATAACCCCCAATCCATTAACACGAAAAAGAAATACAATTACCGTGAAGGGGTTTAAGATACTGGTTCTGATCCCGTGAGAATAAGCTCTTTGATTCCGAAAGTGTGGAAGTTTAGGATGACCCAACTGGATTAAACCTGGAAACGACATCTCAAGTTTTGCCAGAAGATTACATAAAAAAAAAGGTTTTGCCAGAAGATATCTAAAAAAAAGATCAAGGAGCAAACAGAAGAATAAAAAAGTTACCTGAGACATTTGCCGGGAAAACCGTCATCCCGCTCCGATATGAAAATCAGAGGCCGTCTTGTGGAATTTGGTGTGTTGAGTTAAAGATTAGGACATGGAAGTTGAGGAGACAAAGTGGAGAGAGAACTCTGGAAAAAGTAGAATTTCAGAACCTGATCGCAGAAAGTCACTCATTATTGCCACTGTCTTCGATTTCTCATCACCACAAACACGAACTGAAATTTCGAGGCAGCTAAAGGAAGGATAAATCAACAGAGACTACTTTAATAGTGGCGAGACAGTCGATTCGAAGGCAAAACAATGCTAAGGAGAAGCTGGTTTGCAATAGAGGAGGGTACCCACGGGACCCCGAACCCGAACCAGTTTTTGCCAAATCACAAAATTCCATAAGGAAACCGTTCACACATTCCTCACAAGAAATGCTGAAGACACATCACAATTCACAAACCTGAATATCACACACTAAAAACACATATAAACTCACTCGAGAGCATGATTGAACATGCTTTGTTAAATTTCATAAAAAATAAAATACTCAATTCACAAGTTGAACATGTTCATAAACATCAAACATCAAAAGAATTCAGATGAACCCATTTCACCAGACTTACAACGCCAGAAATCAAAATCAGATGAAGTAAAAAAGATACAGAGAAGAAGAAGCGAGGAAAAGGAATCAGTCTATATACAGAGAAGCCAAATCAATTTGTATATACTCAGAGATGAAGAAACCAAAGCAATCTGTAAATACTGAGAGGAGAAGAAGAAACTGAGAAATCGAAAATGCAGGAATCCCAAAACCTTGAAGAGAAGCGACTGTTAAGGGAAGAGGTACCTCAGATTTGAACTCCTTAAGGAGATAGTTCAGGAGCCGAGTTTGCCCTAAATATGGTTATCCCTTAGCCCTTACCCAGGAAGAGGATTCCACCAGTGCTTTGGTTTGTCGCTTCGGATTGCAAGAGTGGCTCCTCCAGTCTTTTCAACTCCGCACCGCCGCGGTCTCTCTCAGATCGAGTTAGCCCATTTTGGAAAGTATCTAAACAACTCTGGTAAAATAAAATGGGCCTATAGGCCCATGTTGCAATTCTACATTGTCACGACTAGGGGGGTCAATAAAACCCGAACGGTCATCCGCCCGAAAATTTAAGGTTTCGGGTTTAATAATATTGGCCTAATAAATAAATAGATGGATCGACTCGATCCGAAAAAATTAAGGTCCAAATTGAATCCGACCCGAAATTCGTCTGATCCACCCATTTAACCCGAAAAATATTAGATGATTAGATTTCTACTTTCACTTGATATTTTATATCACACAATATTATATAAAAATTTTTATTTATATGTAACTGTTTGATTAGATTTTGGTTTGAGTTATATATATATATATTATATTATGAGGTTAACTTTGATTTTTAAATTTTATCTTAATATTTTTCTATACTTTTTATTGTACCAAATATCTTTTTCATATATTATATATATTTTAAATATTAAATAATTTATATATTTTAAAATTTACATAATTATTTTTTAGATTTAAAAGTTTTTAATTATGGACTAAAATTTATTATTACTGATTTTTTAAAAAAAATTGTTAAATAACACAACATTATTGTTATTATTATTATTACACACTAATATTTATTTTATTAAATAAAAAAAATCTGAAACTCAGTCCGAACCCATCCAAAGCTCTATAGGGTCGGACTCTGGGCCACCGATCATAGGTCCGAAAAATAAATGGACGGATCGACCCGATTCAAAAAAATCTAAACCCGAACTAAATCTGGCCTGAATCCGGTCCGATCGTCCATTTTACACCGCTAGTCACGACTCGACACATATTTCATAGAAGGGCAAAAACACTAACAACAACAGTTTGTAATTCGGCCAGCCACCTTTCATTTCGAATTTGAATCAAATTTTTCAAAATTTGTAATCATTTTAAAACAACATAGACCAAAAGGAGGGATGCCAAATAGTACACAATTAAATAGAAAATGAAAGGAGAGGGGGCCAAACTAGCAAAATATCTAAAATAACCTCTTTTTGGTAAAATTAATTCTCATATACCCCATGTGATCAAAATAATTATATGGTCATATGATGATCACATTGGTCACAATATTAAATTTTTAATAATTTTACCAAGTGATTAGTGTGATAAGTGATTAGTGTGATATCTAAATGTAACCATGGTAATTTTGATGGTAATTTTGATGTGATAACTATAAATTTAATATTATAATCAATATGATCATAAAGTTATTTTGGTCAGATGATCATATATGAATAAAGCTATATGCAAAAATAGTTTCAGCGAGAGGAGGTTATTTTGGATAATGCTCCGACCAAAGTACTATACAATTTTGTTTTTTTTTAAAAAAAAAAGCTTTGAAGAATTTTGTTTTACATTCAGCTGTGTGAGTTTGATTTCAAATGGAAACTGCTTCTCCTAAGTGCAGAGAAGATACCACCTCCTCCGGAAGATCTCCGCTTCTCCTCGCTCTCCTCCCCAACCTGACCAAAAGAGATCAGTTTAGACCTGACAGACAGTTTGCGGCATACACAGAAGCGGCAACTGACTTACGTCCTTGGAAATGTGAAGTAGGATATCTATGACCTCTGAGAAGTCAGGCCTCAGTTGTGGATCCTGCTGCCAGCATCTCTCAAGTAGCTCCGCTATTTTTGGCTGCGTGCTCTTCGGGATCGTAGGCCTTAACCCCTATATCATATTAAACCACACTTACTCGTATCATCTCCCATTCATTACCGCCATGTGCTCGTAGAGGACCTTTCTCTCAAACCGATATTCATCTGCGCCATTGCAGTTCATTTCCTAAACCTAACATGGTTCTACTTTAGCTTTCCCAGAGCATTTGTTTATATCTTCATCTAATGTGTCTTTTCATGCGTTTTTTCTAATATGCAAACCTACATATGGTTTTGACAGGATGTGCAAACAACAGAAGAAATGCATTCCCTAGGTCAACCAAAGGGGAATGCATTCAAGGTTAGATCAGATTGAAAGCAATTACCTTTTGGACGACTCCTACAGCTGCCTGCAATGGTGTCAAGAACTCGTATGGAAGCTGGAAAGATGTCAATCGAAAATGTGCGTTAGCCCATTTAAAAGTAGGAAGTGAAATCAAAGGATGGCGAAATAGGAGAAGAGACTGAAGCACCTTGCTGGTCAACAACTCCCATAGCACAATACCAAAGCTGAAAACGTCCGCCTTGTGATCATATGGTTTGTGCTCTATAACCTTCGTTGCAAGATATTTTTTGCATTAAAAAAAGTGATTCTTGAAGATATAAGATAGAACAAAAATGAATTGGAGGAGTCGTCTACTTTAAACCAATGATGAACAACTGTTTTGACTGAGGTAGTGAATCTTGGCATAGTATACGTAAGCCAAACAGAGACACAGGGTTTCCGAGGAAAGGTAAAAAGAAGATTAACCCGCAAGCAAACCACGAGTAGCGGTCAACTGACACAAATACCAATGACTTGACTATGCCAGTAGGAAAAGAGCACGGCTGTGCCAGAACATACCTCTGGAGCCATCCACCGATATGTTCCGGTTTCAGCAGTCATGACTCCAGTTTGAGCTTTCACTCTGGCCACCCCAAAGTCTGCAACCTTGACCACCTGTAACAATAAAACAAACAAATCAATATGAATCCATGCGCCAGTCTGCTACTTGTGGAGAATAAAACTATCAAAAAGTAACAAGTTCGAGGATGCAGAATGCATTTTTTGCAGAGAACAGTCGGTATTACTGCTTAACATTCGTGCAGGAAAGTGCATAAGAATAGCAATGCATCTTTAGCCCTAAAGAAGGTTCATGCATGTACACCACAAACCCACTTCGTGAGTTCGTGTACACGGTATCCACCGAGAGGATAAGACGATAACCCTAAGTTGAGAATATTACCTCGTTTTCATCCATTAGAAGATTGGCAGCCTTCAAATCTCTGTGGATTATGTTATTTTGATGGAGATAATTCATTCCTTTGGAAACATCAATTGCTACTTTAAGCAAAGCTGGAAGCTTAAAGACGCCTTTTTGTTTATGCAGGTAGTCGTAGACACTTCCACCACGCATGAATTCTGTTATAGATGAAAACACAAATCGGCAGCAAGTGAAAAACAAAACAAGCTGTCGAGCTTAATTCTGTCCATAATTATTACCAATATTCAACGTAGTTATAGCATCATACCTGTAACAATACACAAATGTGGAGGCTTAGTGCATGCACCAATGAACTGTACAACATTCTTGTGCCGAACTTTCCTAGAAAGGGAAAATTTATGGATGGTATCTCAAGCATCTGGGATACAAGTGAGTGTTAGCACATAAGTTTACAACAGAACAGATCAGAACCACAAACCTCATAATATAGACTTCCTGGGCAAACTCTTTCTCTAACTCGGAATCTAGACGCTCAGGCTTGAGGACCTTGATGGCAACTTCCTGACTACAATAAGTACCTTTGTACCTGAATTAAAGAAAAGAGAAAAATGACTTTTGAACATCTTAAAGATAACAACATTTTTTATGGATGGAGCTAACTTACAGGTCTCCATATGAACCGGATGCAATTTTCTTCTCAAACTTCAAATGTTTTAAGTTGATTTCCCAAACATCAGTTCCATCATTGGGTATTGCGACATGATTGTTGCTCTTTCTGGCACCTGTTTGATCGTTTTCTTTTTCAGGAGCAAGCGATTGCTGCATAGGCCAAGTTTGATTCTGCAAACGAACGCCGTGAATGATTTATTAGTAACTTGCAAACAAGATCAAGATGCTATGAAGTATATGGTAACAGGGAAAATGTAATATTGCATAAAGATGGATTAAAAACTTATTTTGTTCGGATTTCAAGTGCTTCTGAGAGAATTACATGAAAATTATCACCAGTCATCACCCTATCAAAGATAGGATTTGTAGAACATTTCTGCCTGAGAGCAAGTTGTAAGTTGTAACTTGTAACCATATCCAACCTCTTAAGGAAGAATGTAGAGGTTGGGATACCAGAGGAAATAAAAAGAAACTTATGCCCAAAGTGGCCTTATTTCTGCAAAGAACAACAAATACCTCAATCTTTGCTGCTTCTTTCTCCAATGCTATTCTAAGTCTATCTATTTCCTGAAAATTTAAAAGTATGTACAACACAATTACACACGTACAGAATTGAAATTAAGAAAAGAAATCTACACAGAGCAGGATGCCTTAAAAAAAAAGATTGACACACCCTCCAGGTCTATAAGATATAAAAAAAACAGTTCCATGCAAAAGAAAAAAAAAATCGGTCCCGTAGACTATAGAAAAGGGTAACTAAACATTATCAGGATGTAAAAGAAAAAGCAAGAAGTACCTCGTATGGCCAACCATCAACAACAAAGACATCAAGTGAGAAGCCATCGGTTGTAGAAAAAGCGTGTGCTTCTTGAATGTTCAGCCTGAGCTCAGCAAGCAAGGCAGTCAACTGCACCATCAACACAGACAGTTTGCATTTACAAATGGTTATCACCATATGACCTTTGAAGAAGTTCATGACACTATTTGCTTACTTTCAGCTCTTTGAAGAAACAGGCACTCAGCACATACCTGGCAGAGGAGTTTAGGCTTGTCTTCCGTGGAAAAAGTTATCTCATGCAAGGGCCTGCAATTGAGTAAACTGGATGAAATACAGCTCGATCTGTATTCATATTACTAGACTTGGAACTCGCTAGTAGTCACCAAAAGCAAAAGAAAAGAACATATTTCAGTTGCAATGTTTTCCCATCTTCCACATGAAACTACATACCGTGAATACAGTGAATTGGCATGCACAGAGTTTTCACCCTCATCATCTTCGGATCTACTTGCTGCAAGTGCAAGGGCTTCAAGATTAGGCGATGAACCAAATGCAGGCGGTGGATGTATGCTGGCAAGTGAAGACCAAAACGAGAATCACCATTGTAAAAAGTATGAGTTGACATCGGAGGATAAAAATAGAACCAACAGTTTAAACAATCAAGGATTAACTTGTTTCACGAGATAACCTTTTTCTGGTAGAGAGCCTAGGAGAACTTTGATCGGCTTCATGACCAAGAGAATCCAAAGGAGTAGAGTCATTTGAGATCCCAGAGGGTTGAACCTTCACAAAGATAAGTCACCAAATACCCCATGAGCCCATACACAACCAAATGCTCACAAAAGGCGACATAAAAACATGGAACATGAGAGATCAGGCCACGGAAGCAGATCAAGTAACAGAAACCCCACAACAACAACAAAAATAAAAGATGGCAAAAGTTTGGAACAAACCCTCCACGACATAGATATTGCGGATAGCTTAGCCGCAAATCCGCCGAACAACTCACCTGAACGAGACGAACTTCAATGGCGGGCCTGTTTGCAGGATCATGAGCTAAATGCAGCAATCTCTGGTGCATCAGCACATCTTCTGCCCTCTCTACATTCACATCCAAGGCATACCTAAACAACATGAGATTTTTAGACAGACCCGGAAAATTCAGAAGCAAACAAAGTACTGAACACAACTAATGAATTTTGGCGGTAGAATAACATAATCCAGTGCCCAAAACAGAAGCACTCATATCACATGCATGCAGAAGAAGCCGATGCAAAATATACATACACACACTGGCGAGGGCAGTAATGTACATGATTGATTGTATTGAAAAATATACCGAGTGGGGAGGCGATTGAAATGAGCCCAGAGCTCATCGTAGAAACCAGGGCGATCGGCTTCATCGATGTTAGAATCCCGGAGACGGCGGAGAACCTCAGTGTAAACCTCAACCTTCTGCCGATGCCGACGGTCCTGCGCCGCCTGTGACGAGGGCGTGGCCTCGCTTGCAACTCTGCTGCCGCAGCTTTCACTGTCCTCCATCACCATTACCGACCAACGCGAGACACAAGATGGGAAAGTTTGTGATTTGCGATGATCTCTTCTCTCTTTACGTGGGAGTAAGTTTGTTTGTATGCAGATTTGGTAGGAGTGGGGAAAAAAAAAAAGGAGAAAAGCAAATTGAGAGGAACAGAAGAGATACATACGATACGATCGTCGTTTACGTTTTATCCTTTTAAAAAAAAATGGGTGAAACGACGGCGTAGAGGGGGGCAAAGGAGTCATGCCGCCGTGGAATCCTTTGTAATGATAATCCGCTAAGGGTATTATTGGGATTTCAGTCAAGGAGATTAATTAACATAAATAATGAGATTTTTTCTGCCGGACTCAATCCACACGAGTCTCCGAAGATAACGCCGCCCTTTTGAAGCTCAAAGCATATTCTCCTGGGATCACGTTTCCCTTGTTTTACTCTTTTGCCCTTTACGTCGTTTATTTTTAAATTAGATTTCCCGTAAAAATTTAAAAACTGCATTATATCGGTTGTTGTGTTTCGAGTAGGGGTGGATGTGGATGTGGATGTTTCGGGAAACGGTTCGGATTCGGAACGGAAATGGATCGGTTCGGTTTTTTCGGTTTTACAAAAATAGGCACTAATCGGTTTTTATATTGTGTTCGGTTCGGTTCGGTTCCGGATTTTATTAAAAAATATAGATTTTCTTTAAAAATATTCGATTTTTTAGGATTTTTTAAAGTTCGGTTCGGTTCCAGAAAAAATCGGTTGTCTAAAAATAATAGCGTTCGAGAATTGGGAACGGTTTCAAGTCGGAAAATATACCGTTTTTCGGTTCGGTCCGGTTTCGAAGAATCGAACCGAAACGGCCACCCCTAGTTTCGAGTGATACCCTTTGAAGAATCAAGCTTATCTCCAATTTCTAGATAGCCTTCACAATAATAATATAAACAATCTTTTATTTTTAAATCTGGCTCCCCGATAACTTTTCTAGGGGCGAACGCACGTGAAATAAAGAACACAAAAAAGAAAAATGTCTAAAAAGAAAAGGTGCTTGGAGGATAATTAGTTAATCCAAATTTTATGAAAGCGAAAATGTTTTCTTTTGTCTTTATAAAAGGATATCAACGCATCATTTATATCTTGATTTGTTTATCCCTAAACTCATGTAGAGTTAGGCTGTTATTTATTATTACATGCATAGACACCGAGGGATATTGAACAATCACCGCCTTATGTCATTTCATTAATTATCATATGCATGCTTTCAAGCATATTTTATCGTACATTATGGACCGACCAACGTGTGCGGAACTCTCGGGTCCACCGAAAACAAAATTATTCAAGTTATGGGATTTTCAAGCGGCAAAAAATGTTTGCGCAGTAAATATTCGCGAATAGAAATATCTTTACTTATTGAGAAATATTTTAAATATCGAATTCGTGTACATACTACGATACAACTGAAGCTATAGGATGACAATGATGAAAAAAAAAAGGAACAGGAATTATTAGTTTGCAAACTTTAATTTTTAATAATCGTCATTGTTATTATTTGATCGACAACGTTGACCCATTGTCGGCATCCGGTTGCCATTTGTCCCAAAACCATTCACTTGTTTACCATAATTATCTTTTTCTATGGACCCTAACAATATATATATATATATATATATATATATATATATAATCCATTGATTCCTTTCACTTTTCATACAAATCCTAGCTCCATAAATCCGTTAACAATATGATTTTTTTTTTCCAGAGGCAATTTATTGGCTCATTTTCAAAGTCGATAGAGTTAACATTTTTTTTATAAGGATATCCTCGAAGTCCAAACTAATTTCGAAGGCGGATCCCAATTTGAGACTCAAAATTGAAGAAAATATACAAAGCATTATAAATATTAGACATTTTATCCGGAAGAAAGACTACATCCAGTACCGGACCTTATATATATTCTCATTTCACCGGTTAAATATAAATTGGATTGATAGAGTTTAACATAATTTTATTTCCGTCATTATGTAGAATCCATTCAATCAATTTACAAGAAGGTTTCGGTCCATTGATATTCTTTTGTTCTCTCTCTATCCCTCTATATATATATTAACCATGAAACTTATTATGTTACACTACAGAAGTATTTCTATCGCGTTTTGTTGTCTATAGTTTTCTCTTTTTGTAAGAAAATGATATGCATGTTATATTTTTCAAGTCAGGCGATAGCTAATACAAGAGATTTAAAAATATTAAAAAAAAGGTTATATATATATATATATATACGTGGGGGTGAATAGTTGAGAACAAAATACTAAAGTAGACTTTTTCTGTCACTAGTTATTGTCTGATTACATATTTTTATATGTGTAGGAAATAATGCATATACGCTATAAGCACAACAACAACAACAACAACAACAAATTGCTAGAGATCACGTGGTATGGCTGGCGACCGAATTTCAATCGAAATTAATACGCTTTTAAGTTGTAATTAAGCACGCGGATTTCTTTATTAAATCGACTATGTCCACGTTCCACGCAAACAACCATATTATAATTTATACCTACCGCTAATTCTTCAAACCATATTTCCATTATTTAATTCGAGTTAAACATATATACAATACCGGAAAATTATATCACAGTTGTGTTTTAATATATATCCGCGTATATATATGTATATAATTGAGATCCCAGAAAGCTCAACGGATAAAATAAAGAAAGGTAAATTGCAATCAAAAGAAAGTTGACAAAAGGAGGCGAAGATGCCGCAGATCAGGAGGGAATAAACCCTTCTGAGGGGGGTGATGACGTGGCGTCACATGTCTGGATCCTATCGTCTGATGTGGACCCTCTGCCCTTTAGGCCTCACCAAAGGTCGTTCGCGGCGGCGCGCCGCTGGAAGGAATAATCCACCCAACCCCACATTTATTTATAAAAAAAAATAAAACTACCTACGTGAATTAATAATATACTAGCCTGTATATAGTATATGCACACCAATTCAATGTTCAATGTTCCAATTTTTTATTACAAAGAAAGGTGAGTTTACTGTATATAGGATCAATGAATCTCGACCATTTTTTGTCATTCAGTTCATCCAAGACCATAAATTAGGGGTGAACGTTTCAACCCGTAATCCAGAGGTTTGGGTTACCCGGTTTAATAAGTACCCAGATCAAGGATACCCGAATATTAACGATGATGAGACCGGGTTTAACGAGACCGAGTTTTTGATCCCGGATCTGGATTCGGGTTTCGACTAACCCATAACGGATACTCCGGATACTCGATATATTTATTAAAAATTAAAAATATCTATTTATTTATAACATTTATCTAAGTTGTTTTATTATTTACTAAAATTTTTTATTTTATTTTATTATTTTCTATATTCTCAATCTTTATAATTTATGAAATCGAATTTATAATTTATAAAATTGAGTTTTAAATGTTATTTAAGTTATTTTTATTGAATTTTATAAATTATAAAATATTTGAATTATTTATTTATGAGATCCGGATACCCTCGAGTATGAGATTGAGAATCTTATTGAACTCGGGTTAGGGGTACCCGGATCTCATGAAGTGAAGAATGAGATAATTTTTTCGTAAAACCCGTGGTGATGTGACCGAGATCGGGTTTTCTAAAAAACGGGGATACCCGACCCGTGTCCATCTCTACCATAAATATATCTCCATCCAATTTTATTGAACGTGTCGATAAAGAATACTAAAATTTTAAGTTAATAATAGACAAGCAACTAAATCCTAATTAATTAGGAATCCGAAAATGTTATTTAAATACTTGAGAAATAAAATTCGGATCATGTGCATGAATTAAGAAGACAAGCTATAATATGATTGGGTCTAATTAATTAGGAAGTAACAAACCATTCAACTCGGCAGGTCGTTGTAGACTTGTAGTATATGGCATAGGGTTGACAGATGCAAGATTTATATAATACAAATACACACCATAACGGTTCAAAAATGTATCTAGAGAAATAATTAGTGTATCTCTTATAATGGAGCACATGTTGTTTGCTCCTGATTATATTACAATATCCAAAGTATGGGAAGAATATATTTTATTTGAAGAGGGGATACATGTATGTATATTGTATTATATATATGGAAAAGGGAGGATAAGAAGGCCACCATACCAATGTGGAAAACATTACTGAGCTGACTTGGGAGGAGAAGAAAAATTCATAAATGGATGACAGAGAGAAGCATGATGACGAGGATGAGGAGTGTTGCACTCACGTGACCGAAGGCAAAAATCAAGAGGGTGAATGGGTGTGGGCTTCATGTCCAACGGCCCAATGGGCTCGGTGGGATGATAATGCCCAACATTCATTCCACGTTTATTCATAAACTTTGCTTCCACATCATTTACAAAATCAAGACAAATAAAAAAACATTTTGGGGATGCTGAATCATAGTGAGAGTGGTGACTGGACAATTTATAACATAGCCCGCTTAGATATTGGTGAACCTATACAGGCGGTGAGAATACATCGGGAACAGTCGAGGTGATCGATTGACACATCATAGGAGGTCACGCCACGTTTCATGGCCTGACGCCACGTGTCGAACACCTGTCGAGCCGCCAGCAGATTTTGTAACACACCGCCGTCTTGCATAGAAATATATATATGTATAACACTCTCACATGGGAGGGAATCGTTCAACGAAATGGCAGATACCGGAAAAGAAAGCTCAGGCGCCGCCTGCAACGACCGCTGTGGTTGCCCTTCCCCGTGTCCTGGCGGCGATTCTTGCAGGTTCTCTCCAACTCTCATTAATTCTGGTTAAACTAGGACATAAATAAAACCCTCAACAATATTTTCCTTGTACTGTCTTGGCGGGTGGGGGTAGGTGCAAGAGCAGCGAGGAGGGGCACATGATGTGCCCGTGCGGGGCGCACTGCGGCTGCAACCCCTGCAACTGCACCAAGACCCAAGTCTCCGGGACGGGCAAGGCCTTCTGCAAGTGCGGCGATGCTTGCTCCTGCGCGACCTGTGCCGCTTAGAGCCACGACTCACACTTTGTATGCTTTGTTGATAAAATAAAAGCTCCTTTTGTTAGTGAATACTACAACACCACCAAATCAAATGTTTCGGGTTTGCGTCGTAAACTCTTCGGTGCGTCCCTTCCACGCATCACCTTCCAGGTGCTTCTCGTAGAAGCATACCTCACCATCGCACTTGACGCTCAAGGCCGAGATGCTTCTGGTGCCATATCGCCCCTGTGCGGTCTACCATTGTTAATCCCTGGACCGGGAGACTGAATACAAATAACATCTAGTAAGGATGTTTACATTTGGTCGTTGGAAGTCTATGAAGATGGAGCTGAGATTGAACTCGATCTCCGGCTGGAAGATGCCGGGTAGCTTGGCCTCTTCGTCGTCCTTGTCACCGTTCATCATCACCTTTTCTGTCATCTTCTTCATTGGGAACTCACCGCCCTTGCTTCCGGCCAACAACTTTATAAAATCCTCTTTGAGTCGCAGACACTGCGCAACACAACAAGAGCGAAAGGGCAAAATGAGAGCAAGTTCGCTCTGTCGCCACACGTTTATAGCCTAATCTTGAATCCTGCAAACCAAGGCCAAAGCTTTTCCTCGAGAAAACCGCCATGGATTTTTGATGAATCTGCAACACTTTCTGTGCTAAGGACCCTTCCAAGAACTAGGATTTTACCTACATGTCTTGTTATCTCCATGCTTTTCGCTCGGAAGAAGTCCGTCTATATGATCATTACAGTTCACATGGACAATAATACCTTAAGAACCCGTTCATCCGTACGACGGTGAAAAGAAGGTTCTGTACTTGAGAACCCCGTTTCACGCAATACTCAGGTTCTAAAGAGAGACAATAGAGAGTCGTAGAGAATACCTTGGGCCAGGGAGAGTCGAGATTTGCGTTGGAGAGGACGTGGATTCCAGGCGAAACTTCCCGGACGAGGCTGCTGTTGGCACACGGAGGCCTGTTGGTAATGTAAACCATGACTTGGGAGCACACATCAGCCACTACCAGGTTGAAGCCGTTGTACTGGTCAAACTCTTTCTCCAACTCCTCAGCAAACTCCGTGGGGCTTTTCCCGCTCTGCTGCCACAAAAACAACAACTCCTCTTACTAACACTGCCTAGAACATCAGCACTACCCAGTGAACGGAAGCAGCTCTACCGAGCCATAATCACATAACCTCAAAATGAAATGTATGTCTATACAAAGTCCCCTCCTTCATACAGCAATTCCTGAAAATAAGGTATGCACGGATACTATTCACAAAGTCTAGCCGTTCCGAGCACCAAAAGATCGGCTGAGATGAGAACTACGGATCACAGCGTGACATGCCAATAAACATTTACAAGAAGAAAATGGAAAGGAAAGGCAGGAATCAGGATCATCGATCATGTCCATCTTGTTGGAGGCCTACCTACAGTCTCATACAAAGAATGAACGACCGATCTATCACACCTCCCCAGATCCTTGAAAATACCCTCCAATTCTCACAATTGACGAACATGGCTATCGAGTCAAAGAAAACAAAGTTGGGAACTTTCATATCGAGCATCCCGGTCGTTCGTAAAATGATCATACAGATCCAGCAAACCTTTACTGATTCCAGAAGATGTACGGACCTGCAAGAAACGGAGTGGGAGATGTCCACGGGTTCTCGCATTGGGATTGGAACAAACCTCCCTGAAATTGGTGAGGAAAGCGATACGACCGTGCCTCGTGCAGCCGAGCCACGTCCCGCCGCCGACCACGTCTCTTCCTCCCACCATCTCTCCGTCTTCCCACCGCCTCAGCGGCTCCGTCGGCCTCCATCAACCATGAACCCACGAGTTTCAGCCAAAAAAGGAATGAAATTCACAGAAGAAGTCGGGTTCCTTACCTGTTGTGATACTCATCTCTGTTGAGAAACAGAAGCAAAGGGTAAAGAGGGTGAGATCGCCACAGAAACACCGCTATACACATTGGCAAACACTTCACCGTCTGATTCTGCAGGCACAGTGGCTGAAAAGTCACGTCAAAGTATGGGTTCGATTCTAAGATAAAAAATGTTCAATTAATACGGAAGCCCGAAATCCGGTCGGATCCCTAAAAAAAATTAAAGATATGGATCTAATAATATAGTCCGATAAATAAATGGACGGATCGACTCGACCCGAAAAAAATCGAATCTGATCCGATACCTTTCCGACCCACCTATTTAGTCCGAAACATATCGAATAAATAGATTTTTATTCTCATATAACATAAAAAATCTTTTATTTATGTTATATATATATTTATATATTTGATGAGTTTGATTAATATATATACTAAAATTATATATTATTTTATTTCTAAAATCATATATATATATTATCGACTATTTTGATAAGATTTTGGTATAATTTATATGTATAATGTTTTATGAATTTAATTTTAAATTTTATATCAATATTTTTTTATATTTTTTATACCGAATATATATTATATATATTAAAAAATATTTGATAAATTTGTATATTTTAAAGTTTATATGGTCATTTTTTAATTTAAAAATTTTTAATTGTAGTCGATGTAGATAAAAAAATTTATGTTTATTTTAATATATTCTTACAGATAAAAAAATTTATATTTATTTTAATATATTTTTATCGGATGTAAGTCTTAGACAATTGATCAATTGAATAATTTTTTTAATTTTATTTTAATTTTGTTGTTATTATTATTGTTATTATTGTTGTTATTATAAAAAATATTTTTATTTAATAAAAAAACTTGAAATTCGGTCCGAATCTGTCCAAAGTCTCGTAGGATCGGATTTCGGACCATCGATGATAGACCCGAAAAATAAATAGATGGACCGATCCGATCTGAAAAATTTAGATCCGAATTGAATCCGATCCGAATCCGGCCCGTTCCGTCCATTTTACACCCTCAGACGAAGGTAGTTATTAAAAAAAAAGAAAATAACTGAGACGTTCCGCAGAAGAACTACGTGTGGTTTTGTTTTGCGATGGGAACTGTATGTCGTTCTTATGACTATGAAACAGCACCACGTGCACATGCGGAGGATTAGTTTTTCCTTTTTCCTTTGGCTTGGTGTTGAGTTTTTTTTTTTGGAGCGTTTCCCTGCATCTACATTAATACAAAGTCTCTTGTGCCACCATACATTGAGGAGGGCGTTTTTTTTTGGTTATGCCTGAAAATAAATTTGAGGAGATGTTTAGGTTTTAAAAAGATCATTTTTTTTATATATATTATAAGGTCTCGTTTTTTTGTCATCTTCAACCCAAAGCAAACATTTTGAATCAGCTTTTCAATTTATCAACCATCGACGATGGAAGCCATCTTTTTGTCTCTCATGCTTTGACGCGTCGGCCCATATGCAGAGGTGAAACAATCATCCACCCATCCAGAGCGATATCTCCTCTATCCACTTGTTGTTTTCCTCGATGATCGTAATCAGGTATTCTCCTCCCTCCTTTTCCCATCGTTTTTGGCTAGGGTCAATTTCCTTTTGCATCTGGGTTCAAAATTAGATTAGAGGATTTTCAGTCAGCTGAGCTCGATCCGAAAGGCCCGTCCCTTTGTTGATAGATGCGTTAGATTCCAGTGGGTTCGCTTCATATTTTATCAGGTCGAACTCGTTTCAGCAAATTGATAGGTGAGAGATAGACTCTTGGGGCTATTACACGGTGTTTTTGGCAAAACTTTCTTTTGCAATATGTGACGGGATATTGCTTTGCTGATAATCTATGGTTTTTGAAGTTGAAGAGGGGTTGGCACAGGGCGATGGGCATATCAAAGTCTTACCATCTCCTTTCCCAATTGACTTACTCGCTTCCGGTGTGGGCAAGTTTGATCGCTGGCGTTTTCCTACTTCTCACCCTTTCCCTTTCCTTATTTCTACTGTTCGAGCACCTCTCTACTTACAAGAATCCTGAGGTTTGTGCCCTCTTTTCTCTTTTAAAATAGGAATAGTACTCTGTTACTGGTCCTCTGATGTTTTCTCCCTGCAGGAGCAAAAGTTTTTGATCGGAGTCATCCTCATGGTTCCTTGCTATTCCATAGAGTCTGTGAGTAGCCTAGCCTATCAGAATCTGGTCTTTTGTTTTCTCCAGCTCGTTCTATGAATAGTCTAGCCTTCACAGAACATTTGCTCGTACCCTACCCGTTATCATACTTGTCGCTGGATTCTTAATTTGTGCCCCTCGAGTAGCCTAGCCTATCATATTGTGCGCTGTGCTTATGGTCCTGACTGGAATTCCTTGGACAGTTTGCATCGCTGGTGAATCCATCCATTAGCGTTGATTGCGGGATACTACGAGATTGTTATGAATCTTTTGCCATGTACTGTTTTGGAAGATACCTTGTCGCCTGTTTAGGTATGGTCACCTGAGCGCTCGTGACATCAGTTAGCTTAACATTTCTTTTTTTTTTTTTCATTTTCCGTTAGGAACAGAATGGCTGCCTTTCTGATATAATTTCCTTTGCTCTGGTGGTTCCCTGCTTTCTGAATGACACTAGTTAAGAGCTTATAAGTGTTTATTGCTATTTTAACAACGCCATTATCTTGCCATGCACATCTTAAATATCTTTGCTCAGGTGGAGAAGAGAGGACCATTGAATTTATGGACAGACAGGGGCGTATGAACTTCAAGTCACCACTTTTAGATCACAATGATGATAAAGGAACAATAAAGCATCCTTTTCCGATGAATTACCTCTTGAAACCATGGAAATTAGGTCGATGGTTTTATCAAGTCGTCAAGTTCGGTATTGTTCAATATGTATGTTTGGCCATACATACCTTTTGTATCATCCTATTTCTTGTTCCTCAACTCCATATTTGAGAAGGAGCATAAACTATTTCTCTCCTTCGGCAGATGATAATAAAGTCACTGACTGCTCTCACGGCTGTAATTCTTGAAGCTTTTGGTGTATACTGTGAAGGAGAGTTTAAATGGGGTTGTGGGTAAGTTAACTGCCTTGGCAAGCAGTTTTAAAACTATGGAATAATAAAACCCCTTTTTTTTACAAGGGTTAAAGAAAAGCCATCTTATTGTTTCACATGTTATATTTTATGTAGGTACCCTTATATGGCAGTTGTCCTGAATTTTAGTCAGTCATGGGCATTGTACTGTCTGGTTCAGTTCTATGCTGCAACAAAAGACGAGCTTGCTCACATAAAGCCGTTGGCCAAGTTTTTAACATTCAAGTCAATTGTGTTTCTGACTTGGTGGCAAGGTGTTGCCATTGCTCTTCTGTATTCCTTGGGGTTGTTCAAAAGTTCCATAGCGCAAAGCTTGCAGTTGAAGTCTAGTGTGCAAGACTTCATCATTTGCATAGAGGTAGATGTCTTCTGTTACCAACATTCGTGTGAACCAAATTCATCACTTCTGACCTCTGGTTGATTATATGTACCGAGGCTGAACTTTACTTTTTCATTTTTCTGCGACAAGTTCTATGCTTTTCGTTCCTCCCTGAGGAAATAAATTAAATTTTTAACAGTTTTTGTTTATCCAGCACAGATGGGTATTGCTTCTGTTGTTCACCTGTATGTGTTTCCTGCCAAACCATACGAGCTGATGGGAGACCGCTTTACTGGAGATGTTGCGGTTCTTGGAGACTATGCATCTGTTGACTGTCCTATTGATCCAGATGAGGTTAGGGACAGTGAGAGACCAACCAAGCTTCGCCTGCCACAACCAGATGTTGATGCCAGAAGCGGTATGACCATCAAAGAGAGCGTGAGAGATGTTTTCGTCGGTGGAGGTGAATACGTGAGTCTTCAAACTCTTTTTTTGTTTTATCAAAATTTGTGTTCTGTAGAGATTTATGTTGGTGAACTTTTGATGACAAGGTGATTTTATGCTTTAGATTGTGAAAGATGTGAAATTCACTGTAACTCAAGCCGTGGAGCCCGTGGAAAAGAGCATCACAAAGTTCAACGAGAAATTGCACAAAATCTCTCAGAACATAAAGAAGCAGGATAAGGACAAGAGAAGAATTAAGGACGATAGTTGTGTCTCCACATCATCTGGTCGCAGAGTGATCCGTGGGATTGATGATCCACTTCTAAATGGGAGCTTTAGTGACAGTGGAGTAACAAAAGCCAAAAAGCACCAGCGAAAATCAGGATACACAAGCGCAGAGAGCGGAGGAGAGAGCAGTAGCGATCAGGCTTATGGCGCATTTGAGATCAGAGGCCGTAGATGGATCACCAAAGATTAGAAAAAGTTTCTCTTCCAAAAGAATGCTATATATATCTTCCAAGGGCTGAAACAGAGCACTAGCCCGAGGCTGTAGCAGTTGTTTGTAAAAGGGATGGCTGATGTTCCTTCTGCTCAGGACTAAAACAGGTGAAATATTGAACATCTTGTACAGATTTGACGATGCTTTGTGTAGCATGATTCTTATTACAAAAATGATAAAACCATGTTAAGTGTTTTTTTTCCCTTGTGACTATTAAGCATAATAGCCATTTCTAGTTACCAGCCACGACAATGTCCCAGACAACACAATGGTCCTGCT
>NW_010963495.1:3199095-3204286 GCF_000463585.1 Tarenaya hassleriana | reverse complement strand
GCCTGCTGAAGAAACTGACTTTGGCATGTGGGACCAGAGAACAAGCACGGTTCCTCGAAAAACATGCCAAAGTTGAATCCTTGAGCGTGGAATGTTCTGCAGCATCTCTAGTGGACCTCCGTGAACAGCGCATCTGCAGGATACTTTCATGGTTTTGTAAAAACATCAACAGATGCAGTAGCGGATAATTGTTCGGTACGGCAGTTTATGCTCTTACTCTCATCCCCGGTTCAGCTTTAGCTCAATGCCAGTAAGCTAAGAGCACTATGATAAGCCATTTCGGGCATTTGTGAAGTGGAAGATGCTGATCAGGAGGAGATGCTGGAGTAAGAAAGGGACGTTGCTGCAGAGGATGCTGACACATTTGAGAAGTGTATAAACCATTATTTTACACATTTGAGAACGCAGATCCCGGCACAAGAATTTTGCCCAATATCATATATGCGAGCTTATTGTAAAAGCGATGCAAGCTGTCGCTGCCTCCCAGGATCATGTATTCTGTTAGAAGCATCTGCCCATGCCAGTGGTCTTGCAAAGATCTAATCAGGACATCTGACGAGAAAGAAGAGAAGAGATTTGAGTTTCAGGTGTGTCGTATGCATGTCACTGCTTCTAGTGCAAATTGTGAGCACGTTTTGTTTTGGTTTCATTCCATCACGTACAAGACTGCTTTCAACTGGTTCCTACGTCGACGAGGAGCATGTGTGCTTAACCTTTTGTCTGTTGGACTGCAATTCAAGATGAGCGGAATAATGCTGTCTGAGAAGAGACAGGGAAGCAAGAAATTGAGAAGCAGGAGCTTTCTCACCCTTCAGATTCCCTCCAAAGCTTTGGCAAGTCTAAGAGTCAACATCATCAGCAGTTTCGCTTCCTTCTCTCTCAGGAAGAAACGGTAGTCTATTGGATTGGACGTGAGGACAAACACAAACCCCCCCCCCCAACCCCAAACCCCACAAATGACTAGTAGAAGCCCATTACTTTGACAGCTCAAGTTTATATGATCCACATGTTAGGGCTCAATGCGTACAAAATAGGCCTCAAGAATTGGGTATATGGTTTGAAAAATGGAATTGCACTTGCACCAAATATATGGACTGGTAATAATCTTTTTTGGGGCAATGATCTAAAAAATAATCTCACTATCAGTATTTGATTTTCACTGAAAATCATGATCTTCTTAATATGGGAAACTAACAAGGTTCATCTTGCACGGATGATGAGACAGGACCACTAAATCTTTGTTTTCAGTTCCATGTTCTAATTTAAGCTTATCCGTTTGGCTTTAAATTCCCATAGTATATAGTTTTTTTTTTGGTTAATTATTAGATAGCTATCAAGATTAAGATAAGGACATATCATCAGATCGAAATTTTACCATGAAACAGCAAGATTTAATCATATAATTTCGTTAAATATAGTATAGAAAAGCCACGTCAACGGAAAAACATGCATGAGAGAGGAGAAAAGATTGAATCGGACGGCTGGCAGCGAGAGATTCGGTCTTGTCACTCTTCACACCAGGCTTCATCCCCACCCGTCTCAGATTTAGGCGCGATTTGTTCATCACTCGCACATATCGAAACCAATAACTCTATTATCATCCGACTTGCTCATCAAATTAACAGCGTCTTCTTCTCCTCTTCCACGTTTTTATCCGTCTTCAATGTCGTGCAGAGGTTGACGATGTCCTCTGCGTCTCTATAGCGTCTTGGAGGGATCTCGGTTTTGGTTTCGGCCCTCTGTCTCAATGGCATCTTCCAAGTGGAAAAAGAGGGAACACGAGGGTGAGACCGACAAGACAAAACTTATAATTGCTGGAATCCGGCACCAGTTGTTGCTGCTCCGCCGCCGCCGGCACGGTGTATTTCAGCTCGTCTCCGGCTGTCTTCTCCTCCTCCTCCTCGTCTCCTTCTCCCTTCTTTCTCCTCCTCCTCCATTTACTCGTCACCACTATGTTGTACGTATTTCTTCTTCTTCTTCTTCTTCTTACTCTGTTTAAATAAAACAGAACAATAGCAGAGCTGAAACCATCCCGCTCTGGCACTTAGTTCTGTCTTTCAACAGGTTGTCCTAATCTTGTTCAGTTTTATGGATTCTGATCTTGTATGTAATATATATAGAGGAACAATGAGGTAGCCCTGGAACGCAATCCAAAACCGCCTTCGAAGTTTCATATTCCGGTATGTGAAACATGTCTGAATTGATCGTTTACGTTGACAAGACCTCTCTCCCAGTTTTCGCTTCTCTTAGAGACAACGGCGATGTGTATATCAGGCAAATGGCGAGAGTTCAGATAGAGAATTGTGGAACTCGAGCTTCTCCAGGTTCTACTATGGCTGCAGCAATGCCGATGATGGGTTTCAAGGTACTCGACAGAGCCATGTGTGTTTACTCACGAATGGATTTCTCTTTTCAAGCTGAAAACTTGGGGGGGGGGGGAACAGAGGGAATTTGGCACTCGGGTTTAAAAGGCTGGTGTTTTGATTTCGGTGACGTTGTTTCTGTGGCAGTGGCGGATCAGAAAACACACAGGGATCGGTACTTATTGATTGCGACGAGCGGGGGGCTAAACCAACAACGAACAGGGGTGAGCCACTGCTGCTGCTGCAGGTGTTTTTTTATAAACCTTTTCTCATCTTCTTCTGCTGCTTCTGCAGATAATAGACGCTGTGGTTGCTGCTTATATCCTAAACGCCACTCTGGTGGTGCCCAAGCTGGACCAGAAGTCGTATTGGAAGGACTCGAGGTCCGTTCTGTTTCGCTGTTTATATGATTCAAATACTCATTCCTCCTAGCTACATTCCAACTCCTCCTTTCTCTGCAGCAACTTTGAGGAAATCTTTGACGTCGATTGGTTCATTTCCTATCTCTCAAAGGACGTTAAGATAATCGAAAAACTGCCTCAAGAACAAGGAAAAACCCCCCGGCACCACACCGTGCGCGTTCCCAGGAAATGCACGCCGTCGTGCTATCTTCATCGTGTTTTGCCCCTTCTCACCAAGAAACATGTTAGTGAAACAAATGTTGAATTATGACAGGAAATGCATGAGCTAAATACTGATGATTTGAGTCTTCCTTCTGGTGGCGTAGGCGGTTGAACTCAGCAAGTTCGATTACAGGCTCTCAAATAAGCTGGACGCCAGCTTGCAGAGGCTAAGATGTAGAGTTAACTACCACGCCCTGAGATATACACCATCCATTGACAAAATGGGCAGACTTCTTGTTGAAAGGATGAGAAAGCAAGCCCAGCATTTCGTTGCTCTTCATCTCAGGTATCAACAAAACTATGAGGAAGATTCCGGGGTTTCAACAAGATTCTGTGTTTCTGCTTCCCTTTTTCTTTGAGTAAGCTTGCGACTGAGAAAGTTCTGGAAAATGTTTTAGGTTCGAACCTGATATGCTTGCGTTCTCGGGATGCTATTACGGAGGCGGGGACAGGGAGAGGGCTGAACTCGGAGCCATCAGAACAAGATGGAAAACTTTACATGTGAGTCTTTAGCATATTCCACATACTCATAACTCGCAGTCGTTTACGCCTTTTCACCACGACAAGTTCCTTTCGAGTTCATCTTCTGTATTCATCTTGCACTTGCCAATATACTTTCAAAAAGCACCCAGATCTCTGGGCTCACAATTGTGTGGTTGCTATAATTTGCAGACCGCAAATCCTGACAAGGTACGGAGACATGGTCGATGTCCACTGACGCCAGAGGAGATTGGACTGATGCTTAGAGCATTAGGCTTTGGGAGTGATGTTCACTTGTACGTGGCGTCAGGCGAAGTGTACGGAGGAGAGAAGACAATAGCTCCTCTGCGAGCTCTGTTTCCAAATCTCCATACCAAAGAGACCTTGACCTCCAAGGAGGAGCTGGCGCCGTTCGCTCAGTTCTCTTCGCGCATGGCTGCTCTTGACTTCATGGTCTGTGATGAGAGCGATGCATTCGTCACCAACAACAACGGTAACATGGCCAGGATTTTAGCAGGACGAAGGTATTCTCTCCCTCCCTCTCTCTCTCCCCCCAGGGGTCATTGCAAAAGAGCTCAGTTGGGGCATTCGCATCTCTTAGCAGGAGATACTTTGGACACAAAGTGACGATCCGTCCAAACGCCAAGAAACTCCATAAGCTCTTCACGAACCGAGACAACATGACATGGGACGAATTTGCGTCCAAGCTCAGGAGTTATCAGCAAGGGTTCATGGGCGAACCAGAGGAAATAAAACCAGGACACGGCGAGTTCCACGAGAATCCTTCGTCCTGCATCTGCCGAATCTCTGAAGCGGCACACATGGAACATACAAGGGACAAAGAAACAGGATATCTAACAGAGGACGAGCCAGACCTGTCTGATTCAGAGTACTCAGAGATGGCCAATGTCCCTGCCACAGATGCAGGCTCAAGTAGTTCGTCGCTGAAACCCGATCAGGCCGAAGTTGACGAGGTGTTCTCAGATTAATCTAAGAAGCTTCTCAGGGTTTTTTTCTTTCTTTCAGGAATTATTTACGTTCAGCATTGGGACAGTCTCTCTGGTTACCGTCATGTACATAAGTTTCTGAATCTGTAAATATATACTCTTCGGTAAAGATATATTTGGACTTTGGGAACTCTGATAGATATTAATGTATAAAAATTATTATTATAATATCTCCAACCAATGCATCAATTTAATGAATTATCAAAGCGGAAACGATACTTTTTTTTTTTGGTTTAAGAAGGGAACCGATACTCAAGAGCATGGAGCTTGTGTTTTGTGGGCTATTAAAATAAGAAGAGGAAGAGGCGATGTACCTTGCCTCGTCCTACTAAATACCTATAATAATAAAACATATTAATCAGTTAAAATAAACCCTATATTACGGATGAAAAATGAACCCGACTCGCGGCATGGCTCGTGAGCCAACCCATATTTTTCCGAACAAAACTCAAGTATTTTGAGCCCATAAAAAAACGGGCCACACGAACCAGTCCGTCACGAATCGGACTCGTGGCGAGCTAGCCCGTCACGATCTGGGCTGGCTCGGGCCAAAACAAATATTTTTTTTTAAAATTTTAATATTTTTATATATTTTTATATATACAAATTTTAATTTTATTATATATTTAGTTTATTTTGTTTAAAATTTTAATTTTTTTAATTAAATTTTAGATATTAAAATTATTTTTAAATATTTTTTAGTATTAAAATTTTATTT
>NW_010963495.1:3186199-3198603 GCF_000463585.1 Tarenaya hassleriana | reverse complement strand
ACATATATATATATATATATATGTATATATATATATGTATATATATAAATATTTATATATATATATATATATTAATGTTAAATGATATCAAAAGTTTAATTTGGAGCAATTGGATGATTATCAATTGAAACTCTAGTGTTAAAGGATATTGTGATAGAATAGTGGGATGATAGATGATCTAATGAAAAGTGAGTTCGAGAATTAAATTTCAAAGTTTCGGGTTCGATCGGGATCGTGATCGAAATCGGGATTTAGGGTTTAGGGTGAGAAGATGATCAAACGTGTGTTTAGCAACTGCCTTAGTAAAAATATCTGTAACTTGCTCCGACGTCATGTGTGTAAAAAAAATCATTCGTCCGACGTTGAATTCATCTCGAACAAAATGACAATGAATCTCAACGTGTTCGGTACGTTCGTAAAACATCAGATTCTAAGCAATATGTCGAGCACATTGATTGTCACAAAACAAAGATGTAGGAATTGAGACATCGACCCTGAGAATTTCAAGAATTTGATGTATTCACTTGAACTCATAATATGTATGTGTGATATTCTGCTTCGGACGATAATCGCGAGACAATGCTATGTTTCTTCATTTTCCATGATATAGAAAATTGACCGAGGAAGATGATGTAACCAGTAACTTATCCTCGTGAGACACGACATATAATCCAATTAGAGTCACAGTATAGAATCACAGTATGGAGCGAGATGAAGTTCACTGTCGGAGCGTAATATAATTCTTTGCTCTAGACATCTTTTGAGATAATGAACGACTCGTAATGCATTGTCCTTGGTGGAGCAGGACGAAGTTCACCGTCAGAGCATAATAGAAAAAAAAAATATATGTTTATATTGTAGTTTCGTTAGTCTAGTTATTGAAATGAGTAATCTATAATAGTTTTTTTTATATATTTTCAATGTGAATATATATATATATATGTCAAAAATAGTATTTCTACACGCCAAGTCAATAGACCGGAATCAAAAGACAATGAACACCATGTGAATGTTGCTACGCTCTACACCAGCGTATATGTGTTACAGCGCACGAGTTATATCAAGCGTCACGTGAAACCGATCTTCTAGGAGAGAGTTGAATCGGGGTTGTTGTTCCCGCTGCTTGGCAAGGATGATGTCTCTGATATATCTGTCTAGCTTTCTCCTTAACACAACCACAAGTTTGGAGAGTTGCTGGAAGATCCTATTGTTCGCTCCCGCCAAATAAGATGGACAGATACCTGCAAGATAAGCTTGACCAGGAGACGACGGTTCCTACTTTCATCATGGGATTGCACCCCAAACCAGTCTGGGCAGTCCAATAGAGTACCTGGCGGAGACGACCAATAGGCGGTTGCATAATGTTCTCAAAGTCCTGCGCTGTATGGACAAACGAAGTATAGGTGGTCGTGTCACTCTTCTTCAATCAGACATAGGGGGCACTTAGTATCAACTTCGATAACCCAGCGTGATAGACAGTCCGTAGTAGGAAGGCGTCGTAAAAGAGCTTGCCACTGGATAATGACCATCCGTGGAGTAGAAAGTTGAAACCAGATCAGCTTCGTTCACGGCTTTGGGCATGATCGCGTACATATCTGCGTCCATGTTTTAGCAGAGGAGAAACAAGGCTTGAAAATGTCATCCCCTTGCTTCCATAAGACTATATCCGGACCCCAAGCCTCAGAAGTGGGGACAAGGAGGCAAGGACTATGTGTAGCTGCTAGATTTTCTCCGAGCGAGCCCCTGGGAGGGTCCAACCATTCTCGGTTGTGGCAGCGTTAACAGTGCTCAACTTCGACAGTCGCAGTATTCTAGGGCCTTGATGCCCTATGTAGTTTATCAAAGGGCCGAGGTTGGTCCAATTATCAAGCCAGAACTTTGCCACTTTACCATTTCCCAACTGTATTTTAATAAATCCTATCGCCTTCTCCTTCATTTGCAGCAATTTCCGCATGTTCCAAGACATTCTGGTCGATGGAGATGTGTCCCAGAGCCCTCGCTTTTCTAGGTAGAAATGATGCAACCACGCTATCCATAATGATCCAGCTTTGGTGAGCACCAACCATATTATTAGTCAGAATCTGAAGACCAGGTTATAGTCAGAAAACGCTCTCAGCCTTAGTCCTCTCTCTTCTCGGGGCTTACAGATCGAGTCCCACGCTACTCGGTGGACGCTTGATGCTGATGAGTTCCATACGACGTTGGCGCATAAAATGTCCATAATCTTAGTGAAGTATTTGGGCAGTAGAAACATTGATCTCCAAGCATTCACCATGCCATAAATAACCGAGGAAATTAGCTGGATCTTACCCGCAAAGGATAGAAACCTAGTCCTCCAAGCTATCAGTTTTGCCTTGATTCTTTCGATCAGAGGTTGGTAATCTGAGTGAGACGGTCTGCAAGGGCTCAAGGGGACGCCTAAGTAATGAATCGACAGGTGATCAAGCTGGAGACCAGATTCTGCCACTAGTTGATCATGAAATCTTTAATAAATTTAAGGTATAGAAGAAGAATTGTCCTTACTCAGCTAGTATAATGCCGAGAAGGAGAGAGATGTAGAATAGAAAAGAATTCTGTAGTATATTCACATAATGGAAGTTTTACAAATAAATAGAAAAACTAGTCTAGGAATAAAAAGGAAACAACGATACTGTATAAAGAAGAATGGAAATAATGTGATATGGAGAGGAATTGGTACGCATGATTCTAGCAGAGAGGAGATATTCTCACTAGAGTCATGGTTTGGATTGTGCAATGACTTCGGTTGATTGTGTGTCACGTTCAAGGCTGTCCGAGGATTCCATATTCGTACTTTCGTCAATATTCCCCCTCAAGCTTGGTTTGTGAATGTCCACAACACCAAGCTTGGATAGAGTGTCTTCATGGTTCTTGACATTGGGAGCCTTGGTGAACATGTCAGCCAATTGATCTTCACTTCGAGTGTAAGGTGTTGTGATAATTCCTTGAGTGACCTTCTCGCGAATAAAGTGGCAGTCAATCTCTATGTGTTTGGTTCGCTCATGGAATACCGGGTTTGCTGCGATGTGGATAGCAGCTTGGTTGTCGCAGTGCAATGGTATGGCTTCGTCCGAGGCTAGACCAAGATCCCGGAGGAGTCCTTTAAGCCAAATGAGCTCACTCGCTGCTGTTGCCATGGCACGGTACTCTGCTTCGGCGCTTGATCTTGCCACAACATTTTGCTTCTTGCTTTTCCAAGTTGCCAAGTTTCCTCCGATGAATGTGCAATATCCCGAGGTTGACTTCCTATCTTGTTGATCTCCGGCCCAATCTGCATCGCAGTATCCGACAATGTCGACTTTTTTGTTCTGGTTCATCCAAATCCCTTTACCCGGTGATCCTTTGAGGTATTTGAGTATCCTTTCTACCATCCCCCAATGCCGAGTCATTGGTGCATGCATGAATTGGCTTACCTGTCCCACAGCAAACGACAAGTCAGGTCTAGTAATTGTGAGATAGATAAGCTTACCTACAATTCTCCGATATCGTTCGGGGTCTTCAAGTAGTTCCCCCTCTTGTTGATACTTGTAGCCTACTTCAATGGGAGTCTTTGCTGGTTTTGCTCCAAGTTTACCTGCACTACTCAAGAGATCAAGTGTATACTTTCTTTGAGATAGAAATAACCCATCGCTTGATCGAGTTACTTCTATACCAAGAAAGTACCTAAGTTCACCCAAGTCTTTAATATCAAAAGAATTATGTAATAGAAGCTTTGTTTTCTCAATGCCATGGGAATCATTACCAGTGATGATAATGTCATCTACATATACAAGTAACACGATGATACCTTTCTCACTTTGGGATGTGAAAAGTGAATGATCACTTTCACCTCGACTAAAGCCGTGAGAGGTCAAGGCTTCATAAAGCTTGGCATACCATTGTCGTGGTGATTGTTTAAGACCGTACAACGCCTTCTTTAGCTTGCAGACTTTGTTCTCCCCTAGTGAGTTTTGGAATCCCGGGGGCATGCTCATGTATATCTCTTCCTCTAAATCTCCTTGGAGGAAGGCGTTTTTCACATCCATCTGCCAAAGTTCCCAATTCAAGTTAGTTGCAATGGAAAGTATTACCCTTACCGTGGGAAGTTTGGCAACCGGAGCAAACGTATCCGTGTAATCCTCGCCGTAGGTCTGAGTGTAACCCTTAGCCACTAGTCGAGCTTTGTAACGTTCTATATCTCCGTTGCTCCGATATTTGATCTTATATATCCACCGACATCCCACCGGACGTTTGTCTTTTGGCAGTGTCACCACATCCCAAGTTCCATTTCTTTGTAAGGCTGATATCTCTTCTTGCATCGCCTTTCTCCATTCCTCCATTTCGTTTGCTTCTTCAAAAGTATGTGGCTCAAGTTCCTGATCTATTTTACTTAGGAATACACGGTGGTTAGTTGGCAAATGAAGTAAAGAACAGAAGTTTTGCACTGGGTAAGTTACCGCATAACCATTGTAATCTTGACGAAGTTTATATGTAGGTTTTCTCTGTCTCGAGCTTCTTCTTAACGTCGTGGTTACAGGTCTTGAAATTCTGATGTGACTTCTCGGATTTGCTAGAGGCAACAGATTTGGAATGCCTCTTTCCTCAGTGTCAGATGGTTGCTCTCTGTTTACCTCCCTTGTTTCGTCATTCTCCACCCTGTTCAGGTTATCAGATTCAACATTTTCAGGAATACCTGTCTGTAGTCTCACGGTGGTTCTCAGTTCTTGTTCTCTCCCTTGAGTCTCGTCATCTTCATGCATACAAGGTTCCAGTGGAGATTTTTCTTCGGTCAACAGATTCTGCAATGTATATGTATAATCTGGTGGTGGAACTCCTATGTCTTCGACATCGTTCCAGCTTTGTGGGTCAAAGTATCCAATTTCCTCCATGAATTTGACATCTCTTGACACAAACACTCGGCGAGTTTCAGGGTTATAACACTTGTATCCCTTCTGTTTTGTTGAGTACCCGAGGAAGACAAATTTGATGCTCTTTGGATCCAACTTGTTCCTATTATTTTCTGGTACAAAGACATAGCACGAACAACCGAAAACTCTCAAGAAATCAAGTGAAGGTCGAGTTTCATTGAGTACCTCAAATGGAGATCTATCATTTAGGATCTTGGTTGGCAATCGATTGATTAAATAGCAAGCCGTCATGACAGCATCACACCAGAAACGTCGAGGAACATGTCGATGGAACATCAATGTTCTAGCAACCTCCATGAGATGCCTATTCTTTCTCTCAGCCACACCGTTTTGTTGCGGAGTGTAGGCACACGAGGATTGATGCTCAACTCCATGTTCGGACAAATATTCTTTGAATCTAGAGTTGATGTATTCTCCCCCATTGTCCGTGCGAAGACACTTTAGTTTGGCATCGTATTGCGTCCTTATGTACGAGTGGAACCTGATAAAAGCATCAAAGACTTCTCCTTTCGAAGTTAACAAGGTTAGCCAAGTGTACTTCGACTTTTCGTCGATAAACGTCACAAAGTATCTATAATTTTCACGAGACTTGCAAGGAGCAGACCATACATCCGAATGAACCAACTCAAAACATGCATTATAAGTCGATTTTGAATGAGGAAATACATTACGACAGTGTTTGCCAAGAATGCACGCCTCACAACTCTTATGATCATAAGTAATATTCGGTAATAAAATTTTCAATGCTTGAACATGGGGGTGTCCTAATCTAGCATGCCAAATGGAGCTAAGGGCGGTGTCTTCAGCTTCAGGACTTGTATCTAACACATACAGTCCATTCGATGCTCTCCCTTTAGCTATGATCCTTCCGGTCTTAATATCCTGAAATTGCACACCGTTAGGACTGAAAATGGCTCTACAATCAAGATCTCTTGCTGCTTTATAAACTGACAGAAGGTTGTTAGTAAACTCGGGAACATATAGTGCATCAGTTTCTTTATCACACAGTTTTAATTTTCCGATTCCTCTAACGAATACATTCTGTCCATTAGCAACTGAAATGGAGCCATTAGCATGCGTTATATTGGACAGCAATTTCGGATTATAAATCATGTGGCTAGTTGCACCTGAATCTACAATGAGATCATTATGGGCAAAAGAGGTGAGAGCTACATTACCGAAGTCTTTGGATGCTATCATCTTCGAGATGTTGGAGGTGAGGCCCTGTAACATGGTTTCCATCTCAGATTTAGTGACAAAACCAGAGATGGAAGCGTTCAGGGCAGCATCATGGTTTGTCTTGCCACCCGCCTCCAAGATCTCGATGGAAGATTCACCTGCAAAACGAGCTTGATCCGAGACATATTGAGAGTTTGCAAACCTCTGGGGTTTAAGATGTGGATGAAGTGCCCAACACTTGTCCTTTGTGTGCCCCTTTCTTTTGCAGTAATCACAGAAGGGTGTTCTGCGGTCTCCTCCAGGTTTGAATCTCACAGCTTTCTGTGCAATTTCACCATGGTCTGCGAGATTTCCTCTTGCATTATGAGCTATCTCACTTGGACCAGAAAACAGAGTCTTGCCTCCTTCCTCCTTCTTAACTCGAGAACAGACCTCATTAAAGGAAGGCAATGTAGACTCTCTGAGGATGGTCTGAATAAGTTCTTTGTATGAACTATTCAGAGCAAATAGGAGGGCAAATGTCTTGTCTTGCTCGTGATTCTCCATTTCTTTTGCAACTGTTGATGGTTGTCGGAGTTCACGGAATTCCGACCAAAGGGCGGTGAATTCTCCAAGCAGGGCATTGAAAGATCTCTCCTCTTGTCGCAAAGAATAGATCCGACGTTTAACTTCATATATACGGCTGATGTTAGAGGTGTTACCGTATACATCTTTCAGAGTATCCCACAAAAGTTTGGCCGACTCGATGTGATTGAAAGAGGCCATGATTGTGGAATCAAACGAACTCTGAAGGACAGTTATCACCGTGTGATCTTCTTGCAACCATTTGGAGGCTTCAGCTGGAAGGGTTGTACCAGTAGTTTCTTCAACGTTTCTGCTGGTGGTAACATGTTCCCACCATCCCTTACTCTTGAGAAACATTTTTGCAGAACGAGACCAACTCAAATAGTTGTCTCCATTGAGCACAACAGGGATGACTCGAACAACAGAGGAATCCATAGTTGCGGGAATCGACAGAGAAACAAAGGCGCAGATCCTCTAGAACGGTTTCTGCTCTGATACCATGAAATCTTTAATAAATTTAAGGTATAGAAGAAGAATTGTCCTTACTCAGCTAGTATAATGCCGAGAAGGAGAGAGATGTAGAATAGAAAAGAATTCTGTAGTATATTCACATAATGGAAGTTTTACAAATAAATAGAAAAACTAGTCTAGGAATAAAAAGGAAACAACGATACTGTATAAAGAAGAATGGAAATAATGTGATATGGAGAGGAATTGGTACGCATGATTCTAGCAGAGAGGAGATATTCTCACTAGAGTCATGGTTTGGATTGTGCAATGACTTCGGTTGATTGTGTGTCACGTTCAAGGCTGTCCGAGGATTCCATATTCGTACTTTCGTCAATAGATCAGAAACTGTACCGGAAAGCCCACTCAAAAATATTTTAGACTTTGCACGATCTCCAAATTGTTCTAAAATGTGACGAATAACATCAATTGACTGCAGGTCTGTTTCAGAGAAGATCATTATGTCGTTTGCGAATACAAGGTGTGATTGGGGGTTCTTGGCACTTGGGATGCATATTAAATCTACCCAGTTTCGCTGATGAATCCAACATGTGAGACAAGGCCTCTATGGTTAAGATGAAGAGGTAAGGTGAGATGGGGTCACCTTGCCTTAACCCTCTTTCCCCTGCAAAGTAGCCCACGAGTTCACCATTTAGTGAGATGGAGAATTTAGGGCTAGTGATACATTTCCGAATCCAAGCAATGAATCTTGTTGGCAGCCCTATCGCATGTAGTAGGGTGATGATGAATTTCCAGTCCAAGGTGTCGAAGGCCTTGCGAATATCCATCTTCATCATTGCAGATGTACATGTTGATTTGTTGTAATCCCGGATCAGCTCTGTCGTCATCAACATGTTCTCTGCCATTAGCCGTCCCTTTAAGAATGTCGTCTGGTTGCGCGAGATCAACCCTTGGAGGACAGACCTGAGTCTTCTGGTGAGGATGGTAGGGATCAACTTATAGGGAAGGTTGCAACAACTAATAGATCTGAAATCAGACAAGGCAACAGTTTCAGTCTTCTGGTAAAGATGGTAGTAATCTAATAGTTGTTAGAATGAAATTTTAATCATTCAGACATTCGGATAATATGTTCAGATCTCAAAATTAAATAGATTTTGAATATAAGATAAATCAAATTATATATTATATAATCTTCTAAAATAATAAGAGCTAAGACTTTATTTCCATTTCTGTTTGTCTATGTTAGCCTTGTAGATTGTGATAATTAGTTTATAATATGGTTATTGAAATATATTTAGAATTCATATCTTATTTTTCGGCATTTTTAATATTAAAAAGCCGATGATAGATCAGATTAAACAGAAAAATATGTATTAAAAAATTCTTATACATATATTTTAAATTTAATGGCGACGAGCACGAATGAGAAAACGTATCTCGAAGAGAATGAGATAAGCATGGGAAAGCAAAGACTTTTTTCCCTCGAGGACAAGAGAAGTCTACTTTCCCAACACGTACGTGTTTGCATGCAATAATAATTGGCATACCAACAATTTCAATGTAATTAATATTTAATAGTACATTACATAAAATATTATCCCTAAAAAAGTTTGTAATGAGTGATCATGCTTTTATATTTTCGGATGCATTAAAATATCCAAAAGACCCCCCACCAAATTGTTGTTTCTTTTTTCGAATAATTGGTTCGTGGAATTCGGTCGCATTTTAGGTCATCGGAAAAGCATATGATAAAAGATAATATAAAATTGTTTGGTTTGTCTATTTCCAAAATTGGTGCTATCTAGCTAATATGAAAACTTCATCATACCTTATATTATTATAGTTTAACCCATTAATTCCGCACGGAGAAACCAATCAAATAGTTTCTACAGATATATAAATAAAAACTGGATCGAATAGTATGATATATATATTTATTTCTAAATCGAATCTAATATCAAATTAAATAGTTTAACAAAAAAAAATCAAATTAAATACATAAGCAGTGAATATTGTTACATAATATGTTCTGTCGGTGCAAATACTTTGTTACATAATATTCAACGATATATCACATACTGTTTAATAATATTCTTGCAATTAAACATAAGAATAGCTTTATTATTCAACCAACCAATCCAAAATATGATCTATTGTCTGTCATTCACGAGTTATATCAATTCAAATTGTAGTCGGAATCTTTTATCTAGTAGACTGTTGAACGAAGAAAAAAATGTTATTTGATGGTTGTGATTGTTGATTTCGACCATTGTATTAATTATAAATTCAATTCATTCCAAAATTGATACATTCTTTATATTACAATAATTTACGAAATTCGTTTAGTGTTAATGCAAGGGCTCTGAAATTCGTTGTAATTCACATAAATGTGAGATTATATATTTATATATATATATATATATATATATTTATATATATATAATTAAATATGAGATTTTAACAGTACACATGTTAATAACTTGAGTATATAACAGTATATATATATATATTATACATAATCACTTGTATATTGAAATATGAGATTATATTTTTCTTAAGCATACGAAACAACTATCAACTGTAAATTCACTTATTCTCCATGAACTACGTGTTTTTTTGTCATTATGAATCAATGATAAATTTTAATCCATTGCAAAACACATCATTTAAATTATACATATATTCTAAAAATTGTCGTTGTTAAAATCATTAATCTATAAATATAAAACATTGTTAACAATCTGTTATCGACAATAAAAGCCAACGATACTTATCTTGAAACTAATAATTCACTACTTTTTTTTTAGTAAAGCTTTTATAATTACACTTTTTTTTTATTTGTCTTTGTTATCTCAGTATTTCGTAATTGAATTATTGAAAAGGAAGGATAATGATTAATTCAAGAGCCAAAGGAATAAAGGGTGATAATAATTACCATCGAGAAAATATCATGACAATTTGGTTTTAACTTTTCCACCATTGAAATCATTACGTCTTTCATCTTTTCAATGATTTTTTTTATAGATATATCACATTTTTCATGCATGAAATTAAATATTTTTCAATTAAATTGATTATTTTGAGTAGATTTATCTTAGAAAGCGTCGTGCCAATTAAGGAGGAAAAACAAATGAAATCTATAAGTTATATGGGAACAATAATTAGCAGTTTGTAACTCTTAGTTGTAGGATTAAATTTTGAGAAAAAAATGTATATAACTTTAGACCTTTATCTTCTTTTTTTGGTCTGTGCCCCTTGTTTTATTACGCAAATTTGAACTCAATTTTATCCTCATTTTATTTTTTATTTGATTATATTACGTTAGAAATTACAATTAGGTAAAGCACACAAATCAAAATTATTTTATTTTTATTTTATACTAACAAACGAACAGTATTACACCACGAACCCGCTGTCTCGGTGGGCGACTTCAAAGTATCTCCAAATTTCAGTTATTCCCCCTCATGTTCTCAAACCTTCGTTTCGAACCCCAACAGTTTCACGTATTTACAAGTTAACCCATAAACTACATAATGGTGCATCCGTTGGGGTTCTCGTCGCTGAACATCCCCGGCGCGTGCATGTGAGCTTGAGAATACGGCGCGTAGCCCTCACTCGCGTACGAATACGGATACGGTCCGTGAATACTCTGACTCACCGTCTGATAATCCTGACCGTACACGTGTCCCCCATGCCAATACATCGGAACCGTCGGATACGCTTGCCCGTAATACTCCATCTTGTTCACCGTTCCGACAGACCTAACACCCTCTCCGCCGTCGTCTCCGCCGCCGCCGCCATTTTTCCCAACAGCTTGGTCGTCTTTAATCTTGTCTGAACATAAGTAATACAAGCAATGTTTTAGAATCCATTTTTTTTAACTGAAATAAAAACAATAGTTCATTTTTTAATATTGAAATTTAGATCTTCGGAGATTTCAGATAAGATTCTATCGCCGCCGGTACCTTCTTTCTTCTCTCCGCCGTCCTTTTTCCCGGCGGAGCTATCCCCTCCGACGGCACCGGAGTCTTTTTTGTCTCCGGCACTGGCGCTGGCGTCTTTCTTGACGCCGGCGTCATTCTTCTTCCCTGGGCCATCCCCGGATTCCTTCTTAGTTTCAGGTGCAGCGGCGGCGGCGGCGGCGACCGTAGGTGCTTCTTTGGCCTTTGAGGCGGCGGCTCCGTCCTCTTTTTTGGCGGGAAACACCGCTTCGACGTTTCTCTTGAGCTTCTGTTTGAGGAAGGGGACAAGTTCTTTGTCGTCCATTGTTCCTTTGATCGTAACCAAATCTTTTGGTCCGTCGATATTCACCGTTTCGACCCCTGTTAATTAGAAAATTAAATTATTACATTACAGTAACTATTATATGTCACGCTTTAACTAATTAAAACACCATCTTATTAGGTTTATAAAAAAACTACCCTTAATCTTCAATATTATTTTCTTGATCTTGTTAATACAGCCGTCGCAATGCAATCTGATTTTCAATACCACGGTAGCCTGTTAACAAAAAAAAAAGGAAAAAAAGTAAATTAGATTTTTAAGAAACTAATTAATCTCGCTTAGATGATTTGTATATTAATTGGTTAGCATAATTAGGAAGCGTCGGATAATTAGTTGACTAATTAATAAATTCAATGGTTTTATCCACACTTTAATTAAATCACACATTACCCTCACGTGGCTAACGTACGCCGTGATGTAACTGCTCTCCTTTAGCCAAAAAAATGCATTATAGTTATTTATTTACCTCCTTGGGAGGAGGAGCCGCCGCCGCCTTGTCTCCGCCGTCTTTTTTGTCTGATTTCTCTGCCGCCGTCTTTTCTTCGCCGGAGTTTGTCTTTGGCGGCGGCAGAGGGCTGAGGAGTTCGACTTTTCTCTTTGTTTTCTCTACCAATTTCTCCCGGACTTTCACCGGATCGATCTTTCCGACGACCGTCAGCTTGTTTCCGCCGCAATCTGCCGTCACATCTTTCACTCCGGCTGCCAAAAATTATTCATAACCATCACCATATATATATTCTTTGTCCATGTAATACACATAAAACCAGATTAATTCAATTGGTTTTTAATTTAAACTAATAAAAACCATGTAAACTTTATAATTACGTAAGCTCTCCTCGTAATTCTCGGTATAATAATATTTTTTATGGGAAATTTATTGTACCTTCGCATTGTTTTACTATACGTTTGATCTTCTTGGCACATCCAACGCAGTGCATATCAATCTTGAAAACGAAAGTGGTGGCCGCCGGAGCCGCCACAGAA
>NW_010963495.1:3171768-3186189 GCF_000463585.1 Tarenaya hassleriana | reverse complement strand
GCCCCATCTCCGGCGGAGTTGGCGGCCGCTGCCGGATTCTTCTCTTCCTCAACTTTTACACCTTCTTGCTTCTACATATATTACGTTAGAAGGAAAAAAAAAACCTTGATTGAATAAATTGAAATGATCAAAACACTTCAAAGAAAGAAACATGAATCCAAATTGAAGACAGTAACTCACCTCTCCCATTTTTTTTTTTTGGTGGCAACTGGGATTTTGACACTTTTTTTTCTTTGGTTGTATTCGAAGAATGTGGAATTGCTTGAACGAGAGAAAGTGGAGGCAAATGAGTGTATATATAGGAGGTGCAAGTGGGTGTGCGTGGATTATTATTTATTACAAGCCTGGCTTAATATATATATATATATATATATATATATATATATATATATAATTGCATATATTTCATATATTATAACATGTATGGTGTGATGTTACATGTTTTGTATCTGTATATATGTGTGTATATACGCATAGTTATGGCAATGAGGTCAGCAAGAGTGGGCGTTTCTGCTGCCAGGCTGGCCAGGCAATGGTATGAGACACCATGGTCTCAGATTTCGACCCACATAAGTAAAAATAATATTAATAACAATGAAAATCTCGTATACATACACCAACTTGTAAAAAAATTCTAAATAAATATACAAAATTTAAAATTTCTAAATAAATACATGAGGTCTTCCAAATTTTTATATTAAAATTTGAATTTAAAATAAATCATGAACATTTAAATTATCTTTAAAAATCACTATGTAATTAAATCTTAATCTTTTAAACAACTTTCAAATACCACCATGATATATTATCTTTTGGGAATTTTTAAAAAATTCAGGTGTTAATGTGAATGTTAAAAAGAATTTATATATTTTTTTTTGAAAATCTTAAAATTAGTTGATTTATTTGATTTTGTTTTTTACAAATTTGTATATTAATACGAGATTTTATTCTAATATGCAACAACGGATTAACAATATAACTTTTTTTTTAAAAAAAATTAAACCATTAAAGCTTTTGACTACTCCATTGCCAGATTTTCATAATTCATAACCTACAACTACTCTTCTTCGTGGCAAAGACAAACCATATCAAACCAAAAATAAAGTTATAAGAGTTAATGAATATCAAAATTCGAATAAAAACTCAATTATACTATCGAAATCCCAAGTTTTACTTAAATTGGATTCCATTATTTTCAGACTTCTTTTTATAATTTTTTTTTACAAAAACTAAATATGCTCAGATTTTATCCAAATTTCCAGTTTTACTTGTAGTTTGTTTTGAATCCTTTATTAAAAAAATATCCAAATTCTAAACAAATTTTATTTTTTAATCATTATTTTATTCCATTATACGGTTATAAATCATTCAATATAGATATTATATAGTTATTATAATTGCTTTATTCGAGATTTTATTTTCCACGACAAAAAAGCGAAAAAAATTGTCAATGGTAAAAGATGATGGGCTAGAGTAACCATCACTGACCGGATATGCGAATTAATCAGTAATTTATAAAATCTTGTAAACAGCACAAATAACATTTTAGAATTTATTATTAACTATGTATATACTATATATACGAATCAAAGACTAGCATTATAGATTTATATACTTCAGTATTATTAAGAAGGATTAATTTATATAAAATTAATAAATTTGTATTAAATCTATATAAACTCTAATGAAATCAAACTAATAACTTCTAATTTTTAATCGTTCTCTTTATATATACGTGGTAATATATGTACTGTACACATTCTTCCCAGTAAAACCTTATTCTACTCGGATATTGACAAGACTAATCACGTTTCTCTTCGAAATGTATACAACTTTTGCTACCAAACGTTACTTATCATGTTTTTCTTGAATTTTCTTTATTCTTAAAAAAATTTCTATTCCCCTCGTGAGTATTTATTGATTTAATCAAATATTTATTTTCATAAATTTAAAACAGGAAGCATGAATGCAAGCAAGGCGAAAACAATATTTTAATTTCAATTAGTTTCGGGCTGCGGTTAGAAACTGAAGCAGCCAACTGAAGCTATCGAGTTAGGTATGTGAAAATTAAGGATAATAATAATAATAATAATAATAATAATAATAATAATAATAATAATAATAATAATAATAATAATAATAAGGATAAGGGTAAATCGCCAAAAAAACTTTGTATTCTTTCCAAGTCAACAAAAAAACCATGTACTTTTTTGTTTACCAATTAAACCTTATACTTGGTGTGATTAACCTATAAAACTTCGAACTTTTTAAAAATTCACCGAAAACCATCCGCGTCTGCCAATTCAAACAAAAACAATGATGTGGCAATGACATGACTTCAGTGAATTTTTAAAAAGTTCAGAGTTTTATAGGTTAATCACACCAAGTACAAGGTTTAATTGGTAAACAAAAAAGTACATGGTTTTTTTATTGATTTGGAAAGAATACAAAGTTTTTTTTGGTGATTTTCCCAAATAATAATAATAATAATAATAATAATAATAATAAAATGATATTGAAAAGTTGATTCACTTGTTTGAAAATATCTGAGAAAAAAAAGAAAAAAATGAGAAAATTTGAAAATGACATCCTAAATTAGTTGCGTAATTGAATTACATTCCTCTTCCAGCTTTATCATTCCATTGGTCAACATCATGCGTTAATGGGTTTGTTGAAATTCTATCATTTGAATGACGTAATTTCTGACGTTGACACAATCCTGATTTTTTTTTTGGTTGTATTTGTTAATCCGATTTGATAGCATAATAGTATATGTTTATATCTTCAATACGTGTACAAAATATCTTAATCCACACTTAAAGAAATAAAAGAATGAAAATAAATTATAAAAGGGATAATTATTTTTTATTATTTTAAAATTTTAAATATTATTATAGATTCCAACCACGATTAGTGATATTAAATTGGGTATGGTTTGCGAACCAATCCATATTTTCTGAATTAGGTTCAAAAAATTCGAATCTTAAAAAAAATTAAAACGATCGAATGAATCAGTTCATCATAATGAAAATAGCGTGACTATTTGTGGGTAAATACCTCCATCTCCGTACTCTTTGTATATGGTAAGATTGTATTTACATCATTTGGAGAGAAAGAAATACGTGAATCCATCGAAGTAAAGTTGTTTTGTAACTGTTGCCCTACGAGAGATAAGCTGCCAGAATGAGGTATTCAAATTGATCTAAACGGTCTCTTTTGTAACAATGCTATAGAGTCTACGAACCACCTCTTCTAAAGTGCCACTTCACAAGAAATATCTTGAGGGTTTCTCTGAATCGTATTGGCATACAGATTGCTTCGTTTGAGTGGTATCATATTATATGTGGGTTATTAAGTATTTGGGCAAATCCACACTTACGATAGATATCCCAAATCCTTTGGCAACTAACGATCTATATACTATGGAAGGAAAGGAACTCTAGATTACACATTCAGTTTTTTCTCTCAGAGTCAACATTGACTAAGAAAACTGATCTCTATTTCTCTATTTGTGGTTTTCTTGACTTTTTTAATCACTACTCTGCTTAGTTACTATTGGATTGTATTTAACTTTCGTTTTGTTTTTGCTTTGTATGTAAATTTTTTGGAATAGAGAATACAACAACAACCTTTAACAAAAAAAAGTGATATTCTTTATTTCAGGAGACTTTTGTAAATATTTTAAATGAGTAATAGATATTTTTTAATTATTTTTTAGGAGACCTTTACAAAAAAAATAATTAATACTATTTACATAAAAAGATTAATAATTATATTTAATGATAAGTTGTAAACTATTATACTTATGAAAAATCATTTTTAAACTCATACATTATTAATTTGAGAAATAATTCGACAAATTTTTACTTAAAAAATTATAAAACAAATAATAATATTTTGAAATAAAATGATTGAAATAATATTAGACATGAAATATTTATAAAAGCAAAAAAAATTACTAAAAAACTTTCAACTTGCTAAAATATATACAAATAAACCTTCAACTTCCAAAAATTGTCATTTAATACACAAACTTGCAACTTGTAATTGAACAAAACTTCGGACATGCAAACTGTTTCTCTAATAAACCGTTGATCGGTTTGACTACAATTTTATATGACCGAAAATCCATGTTGGTCCGAAATACTGATGTCAACACATCCACATCAACAACTTTATATGAATTTTTGCCACATCAGTATTTTTTTTGTTCGAAATTTAATCCGACTTGAGAACCCTAAACTCAGTTTTCTATTTACTAAACTGAATCAAAAGAATTGGAAAACCGCCGCGTCTCCAACATTTCTCTACGTGGAGACTTAGAGGATCCGATCTTCGAGAAAATTGGTCGGACGGGCCTCATGTATGGCTCCATCCATCCTTCCATCTAACAACTTCGATCACCTCACCACCCTCGTCCTCGCCGACTGGAAATCCATCTCTGGCGAGATTCCCTCTTGTCCGGACCCAAACTGAATGGACCAAGACCCGAATTGTCCAAACAGTCCAGAAATCTCGTCTTGACCCAAACTGAATGGACCAAGAGGTGACTGATACTTGGTCCGGACTTCCAATCCGTCCGAACTAGTCCAACAAACACTTTGAACCAAAATAAATCGAAAAAAAATGAACCCGAACATGGTCCAGATCAGGCAGATGCAATCTGGACCGGAGCAAACCATCAGGTAAGTTCGAAACTATGGGATGGCCCGAACTGGCCATCTAGACGGAATGAAATCCAGTTTGGACAGACTGAAGGTTAAAATGAATAAAATAAAAAGAATTAAACGTACCCACGTGTGATTATATATATATATATACCTAGTGAATAAATATACGTTAAACAACCTCTATAAAAAATTATAATAAGAAGTTTATATATTATAAAGAGATAAAAGGGACGTGCTTGTGCGCATGTACGGTAAGTGAAAATGTGTGACTGTATGTGACTACGAGAATTGTGTCGAGGTAGATTGCATGATGTTGGCAGTATTCCGGATGGGTTCGGATACTGTCAAACATATAATTTTATTCGGGTTACATGTATGTATTATATCCCGATAATTAGGGGTGTCAAAGGAGCCAGCTCGGATCATTTTCGGCTCGGCTCATTTGGCTCGGATCGTTTTGGGCTCAGTTCGTTAGGCTCGTTTTCTAACGAGCCAGAAAAATCTCGGCTCAGATCGCTCGCCAGTTTTCCGATCTGAACGAGCCGGCTCGTTGAGCCAAGGATATATAATATTTTTTATTTATATTTATTTTAAATATAATTATAAATTTAAATAAATACATAAAAATTTTAATAAAACACCGATACCATTTAATATTTTTAATTATCACCATCATAATAATTAGTATATTTATAATATCATATAAACAATATGAAAAAAATTAATATAAAATTATATTAGAGTTTTTTATATAAATTTAATTTATTTTAAAAAAATACCAGCTCGTTGAACAACTCGCCAACTCGTCGAGCCAGGCTCGTTGAACACGTGTTCAATGAGCTCTGGCTCGTTAGGCTCGTTTTTTAACGAGCTGAAAAAATTACAGCTCAGATCGCTCGTTTTCTGGCGAGCCACGAGCCAGCTCGCGAGCCGGACTCGTTTTGACACCCTACCGATAATTGGATGATTGTCGTCTTATCTATATGACATCCAATTCAGGTCGAATGTCATATCGATGAGAAACGAATGTGATTGTGATGACGATACCAAAGATTCACGTATATAACCTACCTAGTGAGTCGGTATTATTGCGTGATGAGGGAATACAGTTTTTTGGTAACCGTGCCAACATTCCAGTAATCATAGAATGGATTTCAGGATCGAGTGTTTCCCGATGGTAGGCATCTAAACCCCGAGATCTGGGAATGATGCAATTTTCCAGGGAGATGGTACGATCACACTCCGAAAGACTTGGCCTCGAGTGTGACAAGTATTTCCGAGGCGGATGGTCGACGTCTAGAGCGGATAAGGAGAATGATTTCGGTTTTGAGAGTTATGATATTGGATACCGATGACGGAGTGTATGATGATCACATTTGATCCTCGAATATGTCATATACTTGGATTGCAGACATCCATCCTTATGCATGGAGTATCTGGATGAGTTGTATGGTCCTGGAATGTAACCTTGCTTGGACTGATTCATGTGTGATGCACAGAGATATGAGATTTATGATCCTCCCGTGTGTGAGATGCATGGATTAACGCACGTGTGCGATGCACGCAGAAATATTTTGATGGTTATTATCTGATGACTTGTCATGTAGACTTAATTGATATTGTTATTGTGAGATATTGTGTTGATATGCTATATCGATGTGTGTGTATTTTCTTAGTTTATATTGTATTCACGTTTTCAATGAGAAGTGAGACATTTGGGTTGCATCCGAGTCACTCTCTAAGCACATAACTTGGGATGTTGTCACACAACGTTTCAGGAAAGAAGTAATGTTAGGAGATCGGGACGGATATGACATCTTGGACGATGTGTGGAACCGAAATAATTATATTTAATAAATGTATCTTCACAGTATTTGGTATAAGAGAATGGTGGTAGAATTTTTCACTGATATATATATATTGAATTCCGATTATCATTTGATGTATGTATGTGATTTTGATATATTTATATAATCTACTGTGATGGTTTTTATGAATCCCGATTTTAAATTTCCGTGGAATCAAAATTTTACAATTGTGATTTTTGTTATCCATAGAATGCAATCTGTACAGTTGGATACGGGTTACGAGACTCAAACGTTGTACGTATAATGCTAATGTCTGCAAGTTCAATTCATTTTAGACATAATAATTTTAATTAAAAATGGAAAATCTATGTCAATATCATATTAATACCATGTCATAAAAAATTTCACGTCATTTATTACAAATTCAAAAATAATTAAAAATATATATCCATATGTATATATGTATACATTGTATATATAATATATTTATATATACATCAACATATGTTTACTGATAACACTACTAAATATAATTACAAGATAATAGATCCAATAGACCTATATGTTGACTCACTAAGACTAATGAGTTATGGTATGAAATAATAGGTTCAATAGACCCATTTGAGTTTAATGAAACTCTAAACTGTATTATAAGATATGTGTTATATATAAAATATTTATGGTGAAATCCACTGTTACTGTGTAAGATTTTATTAACATACTGACTTACGTTCATAACTACTATTCACGTGAACAATAATTTCAATTTTTATATAAATAGATCATTTGTAATCTTTTGAACTACAATTTTGAGAGAAAAGGAAATAAGAGAAACTATATTCTCTATTATTCTAAACTAGGGTTCTAAACTAGGGGTGAGCATAATATCTGAAAAAATCGAACCGATCCGTTATTCGAATCGAAAATTTGGATATCCGGAATCCACAAATCTGATCCATATTTTTAGTAATATTATTAAATATAAGATAATTTAGTAATTAATTTATACTTAATGGGTCATTTTGAAAAAAAAAAACTATACTAGGATTTTTTTTCCATTCTCACATAATTATCAAAAACTCAAATTAATCCGTATCCTCTCCTCCTCTCTTTCCGCCATTCGTCATCTTGTTTTTTCACCGTTCTTCGTCTTGTTTTTGGGGGATTCTCTTTCGCTACTTCATTTTTCATTCTTTGATGAGTAGATTTTGCATCAGAGTTGGAGATTATTCGTTTTGTGATCTTTGTTTTTTTTAAAGCTAGAAATTCTCTTTATGAATATTCCTTTGGTTTTGTAATCCCTGATTCCCTAATGAATTATTTAATTTATTTTCGGGAGTAAAGGAAGATAGATCAAGTCTAAAAAGTAACATAATTGGCGTAAATATAGAACCAAAAGATAAAAGGGATTAAAACACATTGAAAATATTGAAAAAACGAAAGAAAAATGATTTAGACCGATCGGTCCAGAGGTAGACCGATCGGTCCAGAGTCGAAACGGTGAAAATGTGGAAAACCGGTCAGACCGGCCTGTCTAGAGTGCAGGCCGATCGGTCTACCCATACACGGAGCTAGACCGAACGGTCCGACACCAGACCGAACGTTCTTAAATCTGGGAAATAAACACCGAAAATGCTGACTTTCTTCTATTGTCGGTCACGATTTCTCGCGACATATCGACCCCACGCGCAAACATCCGCCACTCAAGCGAAGTGGACGACATCCTCTGGCCCTCCTATCTTATCCCTAGCCCCTATGGCGGTGTTAGACGTCATTTTAACTAGCTCGGACAGAGCAAGATGGTCATTCTGCAACCCAGAAACTGGTTTTCGGAATGAGAAGAAAAGAGAGAGATTCAGAGAGAACAGAGGCAAAACAGCTCGCAAATTCGAAGAGGGACACCCCTAGGAGGTTCTTGAAAAGTTTCACGACCCGAGATGACCCGTATGACGCACACGAGCTCGACCAAAATCGCACAGCACTTGAATCCGATGTGAGTGGCTTTGAGTTGAGTTTGTGAGATTCAATTCTCATGTTTAATGGTGTAGATTAGTGTTTCTCCAAGGATTTAAGACTTAGGGATGTTAAATAATGAGTGGGTAACAATCGGATTGAAATTGGATCAAAATCTGGTAAAAAATGGCGGAAATCGAGTAAGAACTCGCAGGGAAGACGAAGGTCTCAGACCGACCGGTCCAGGACTAGAGCGAACGATCTGGGACATGAAAAGAAGAACAATCCGAATAGATAGGCTGGACCGACCGGTCCAATACACAGACCGGTCGGTCCAGGATAAAAACTTAACTGAGGATCAGACTCGGCGAACCAAGGAGGAATTATCCAAAAATGTGTAGACCGGTCGATCTACCCAGACAGACCGACCAGTCTAGGTGAAAAAAGAAACTCCCGAAATGGTTGGACCAGATAGTCGAATAAACGGATCGATCGGTCTGACCCAAAATCATCCGAGAACACAAAAGAAAACGAACACTAGACTGGACAGTCTAAATTGTAGACTAGTCGATCTGGACCAATTGCTACAAAAAAAAAGAAAACTTTCCACGGATCGAAGTGCTAAGCTAAGACTGAATGTAAACGATAAAATAAGTGGATTAAACAAATGTAGAAAATGTGGAAATACTTATACATAGGAAATGAATTTCAAGCCGATGTAAGTGCGAGGAATAAATTCAGGAGAGAATTTGGAAAATGGTAATGTGAGAATAAGAGATAAATGATTGTAGATATGCATGTGATTGAATGGTTGATGGACCCCGTACTTAGTATCGGTTGACGACGTTGAGTCAGTACTAGTACAGGGAAAAAGGGGATGCGTATCTAGAACAGTTGATGAATTGAGTCAGTATAGAACGTTATGGAATTGTGGCCATTTCTCTAATAGTACTGGTTGACGAATTGAGTCAGTACTACTATAGAAATGAGTGGTGGAAACTAGTACCAGTTGATGATTTGAGTCAGTACGGGTGTTTTTTTGTGTGGACGCTCCTACAACAGTATCGATTGATGAAGTGAAGTCAGTACTATTATAGGATTGTTTAGTGAGGCCAGTACCGATTGATGACGTGGAGTCAATACTGGTAGATCTGCTTGGTCGTCTCTGTAATAGTACCGGTTGACGAAGTGGAGTCAGTACTATTATAGAGAAGCAGGGTGGAATCTGGCATCGGTAGACGATTTGAGTCAGTACTAGATGATATCGATGGAAATGATACCCGGTAGTACCGGTTGACGAATTGAGTCAGTACTATGAGGTGTCGATAATGCGTGGAATAATAATTAGAAATCAATGAATTATAATGGAATGTTGCATGAAATTAAAATGGATTAGTGAAAATATAGAAATTCTTGTATAGAAATATTAGTTGGCACCGTTCCTCATGAGAACGGTCTCTCCGGACTCAACCCGAGCCGTTCACTGAGTATTGAGTTTAGCCCTCCGTTGTTGAATTTTTTTTACATCATGAGGAGCACGAGTAGCGCACTTTGGACGGCGACGACCTTGTGAAGGCAACATCATGTACGGATGCATTTCTCTTCTTTGTATGTTTTGAACTATGGGACACGGTTCCTACGTTTGTATGATTGTATGGTTTTTTATTTCAGACATGTGTGGTTTTGTGACTTGATTGCTATTAAATATTCCGCTGCGTGTTAAATTAAAAGTTTTAAAATTACTGTACTTTTGATATTATTATATTTTATTAGTTTTCGTATATGTGGCATGTCATGTATGCAGGATACAAGATAAGAGTGTCAAAGGTTTTGTTGTAGTTCATATACATATCTCCTTATAAGGAGAAACTCTAGGTACCATTGCTACTTATTCTTTAACTTGATCTTAAATGATAAGTGAATGTTACGAAGCTTGTATTATATTGTCATTCACAGATTTCTTATCTTCTCTTCTTTAATGCATAGTGTAAAGAAAGAAACACGAGAAAATATCGAAGATTTATAACATTTATACTTAGAACTTATAAAGAAATATCAAACAGAGAAAAGAGAGAAAAGTGTTTAGAGAAGAATGCTTAGAAAAACTTTATATGAAAAACTCCATATAACACCCCCTTTTTATACTAAAATTCCAAACCTACTACTATCATCTCAACCACACATCTTCATAAGACCTCATCAATCAATCACACCTAACACATCTTTATTTTCTCCAATCATACCTAACACACACAAATTCAAACTTCTACAATTCTTTACATAAACATTACATCATCATGATGTAATCGTCTTATCTAAATATTACATAAGTTTGATGTCAGTGAATGAATCACCTTCTCAATAGTGAAAAGTAAGACATAGTGACAACGTATGATAAGTTTAGATGACCAATATAGTCTGATTATATATATATGCATTACATGACAAAGAAGTCTTTTTGCAAGGTTTTACCAAATATTCATATAAACATGCAATCTAGTTGTCTAATAAATTTTTTTGGATTCTATTTTTTGTGGTTTTGAATTCTCTCTCTTTTTTGGTTATTTCTCTTTTTTTAATCATGTTTTAACTCGAATATTTTTGAATATCCACAGTTTTTATAGATATCCAAAATTCCGGATATCCGAAATATACAAATCGAATACGAATAGTGAAATTATATGTAACAACCCAATTTTTCAACATAAAAAAAACTGGACCGTCTGGTCCAGAGAGTCCGGACCGGACGGACTAGACTGTTGGCAACGATTTTCGTCCGGATCCGACTGAAAGCGACCGATACCCATAATCCCGACCAACAAAACCCTCTTTTCGACCCTATGCATGATTTTGTCCACTTTGGGTCCAGATTTTCCAATGAAATTCGACCAATTCAAGCTCTATTTAGCCATCTTCTTCCTCTTCATTCTTCCTCAACTTCAGAACCGAATTCTCTCTCAAATCCGAGAAATTCACGTCCTTCTTTGTTTCCGCATACCAAGTGCAGCTCTAGCAAGCTTTCCATTCAACTCCTAATACACGAGGATAACCCAAAGTGAGTGAATTCGAGTTTAATTCGGAAGTATGTTGACATGGGGTTTGGATTTTTGTGTGATTCGTGCGAAATTGATGCTTGATTCGTGTTAAACATGCGATTTTATGAGTTTTAGTGTATTACCCATAGCGAATCGTGCATGTTTGAGTGTTTTTGATGAAATCCGAGGCCTAGACCGTCCGGTCTGAGGACAGACCGTCTAGTCTAGGATTGCAGAAGAAAACGCGAAGTCTAGAGGTTGAAGACGAAGTCTGGACCGTCCGTTCTGGACAACCCAGACCGTCCGTTCTAGAGAAGTCGGACCGTCCGGTCTGTACCAAGGAGACCGTCCGATCTGGACCAATTAGACCGATCGGTCTGGACTAAAAATCTGTCTGGCCGGTCTGAGATCAGACCGACAAAAAAAAGAGTAACAGAATGTTGAAAACACACCGGGTGAGGGAGACAAAACTAGACTAGTCGGGCTCGATATCAGACCGACTCAGTTTAGTGAAAAATCGAGAAACGTAAAAAAAAACCGAAAATACGGGTCAGACTGGACCCTACGTAATCTGAACTCAAAATGGATAACAGGTAAGCTTAAAAATCACGGAATGAACTGAACTGGTTATCCGGGCGGACCCGGACAAGATAGGTCAAACCGGAGGTACAACTCGGTAATTTAACTTGATAGACTCAAAGAAAATATATAAATAATTATAAGGAGAATTAAATGACTATGCAAGCGAAAATGCATATATAGTAAATAAACTATATAAATGCGTGTGACTGGGGTAGTTGGCATGGCATTAACGTTAATTCGAAAGGGTTCGGATTAATGTTTAGCGCATGATTGTAGAAACGAACGTTTGTAATTGAATGCAAGATATTTGCGAGATTGCGTCCCATCTATGGGCTATCCGATCCGGGTCGGATGCCACCTATATGGGATATGATTGTGATTGAGGCGATGACATAATCGTGCCAACGTCTAAACGATAGGATGGTTATGGGCACCCCGATGACTTGCATAGATAGCCGATTGTAGTCGGTATTATTGCGTGACGAGGAAAATATGGTTCTTGGTAACCGCACCAATGTTTCCGCTAGTGACGAAGCGGATTTCGGGATATGATTATCTCGAAGATGAGGCATTACACATACCTGAGATTCAGGTAGATTGGGGTCTCCCGAGGAGGTGGTACGGAATTACTCTGCCAGGTCCGGGCACGGACGTGACAAGTATTTCTGCGAGGGATGGTCGACGAGGGGGAGTTGTGGCGACTGACTCTCCCGTTATAGTCAATGGTGTCGGTTGTAGACGATGTCTGGTGAACTCCGGCATTGAGAGATGACATCAATGTCGGAGCGAGGTAACACATCTATTATCGAGAGGTGACATCGATGCTAGGGTGGAGTGATGTGTTCGGGTGGAGAAAAATATAATTATACCAGATCCGAGTGATCGTGGAGTAGATGGATTTCGAGGAGAGAGGTGGTTGTGCTATGCACATGGGGAGCATACCTACGCACGAGGTGCGCATAGACGATTTGACGGACTACGTCTTGCGACTTGTCGTACAGACTTGATTGTGATTGGTGACATGATTATCGTGATTCCATGTTTCGATTCCTGTTTATTAGAGTATTAGTATAAATATATGTATTGCTTTCCCTGATTCCATGAAAATAGAACTCCGGGTTACGTTCGAGTTCACTCTCTAAGCAATTAGCTTAGAACATTGTTAAGCAACGTTTCAGGTCATGAGCAGCAGTAACCGCGGAGCGGACTTGGAGACCTAGGTGACCTGTTAACTCATCATGTATAATTATCTACTATGGCACATTTATGTTTTGGAGAAAACGATTTTCTGTTATATCGGTGGTAGACTTTTACGGTTTGTAATAACGTTATCGCTGCCACTCGTTATATATAATTATCTCTGGAATAATGTATCATATATATATGTATGAATGTTTTTCTTCCGCTAAACTCTGAAAAGAAAAGTTTCAAATTCCCGCGGATTTTTGGAATTGTGTTTTATTTTAGTTGTCCATGTGACGTAACTCTTATTGCGGGATACGGGTTACGGGTGTCACAGCGTTGGTATGAGAGCAGTTCCTTCAACAGAGAAAGAATGTGCTCGCACTTTCACTGGAATTTTGGGATGGGTAAAAATGATCTTTAAAAGATTTTTGAAAAATCTAAGCATGATCATCAGGTCTCGATACTAAATAAAGTTTCTTGTCCACAGTAGCTATGCCTCCACGACGTGTTGCATCTGCGCAACGACCTGAAGGACCGAGGATACCTCCGCCGAATAATGACATGGAGAAAATGTGGCGTCAGTTTGCATTGTTCCAGGGGAACATTTGGCAGTTTGTACGAGGCTGCATGCAACCACCACCACCACCACCTGCTGCTCCACCTGCAGCAAGGTCGGAAGGAGATTTGCCACCACCACCACCAATGTCTGCATCTCCGAGGATTCCAGAGCAAGTTGTAGTTGACTACTTGCCATTCGTCAAGGAACTTCGAGCCTTGGGCACTCCAGAGTTTGAGGGTTCTCTTAGCCTGGAGGCAGCAGAAGACTGGATCATCAAGATCACTCACCATTTCAACTATTTCTGGTGCCCGCTGGAGTACCGTACTGAGATTGCGAGTCATCATCTGGCTGGAGCGGCTCGTCACTGGTGGGAGGGAGTCATACGTGAGGCTCCTACAGAACACCAGTTTTCATGGGATGAATTCCGGGCGGAATTCGAGAAGAAGTACTATCGGAGGCAGGATCAGGACCACCATGTAATACCCCGAAACCCGATTGGAATATTTAATTATTAAAAATGAATAATTAAATAGAGATATCACGAAATCACCAAAAGTGATGATACAATATCGGGGAGAGGCACGAGGATCGTCACGTGCGGAAAGGACCGAGAAAGAATGAAGAAAAGG
>NW_010963495.1:3169561-3170208 GCF_000463585.1 Tarenaya hassleriana | reverse complement strand
GACCGTGGGAAAGAAGCTGAGGAAGCTTGGTCCGACCCGGACCAGAACCTGGTCCGGCGGACCAAGCCTGTTTTTGACCAAAAATGGTCCGGATGACCAACGAAGCAGGAAACGGACCAAGTGAGAAAAAGTTCTGGTCCGGGGCTGACCAAAAGTCAGTCCGCCGGACCAGATGTGCAGTGAGAAAAAGTTCTAGTCTGGGGCTGACCAAAAGTCAGTCCGCCGGACCAGATGTGCCCAGAAGCCAAAATCACCGACGGACCAAGGCGAAATGGGGCGAACCAAAAACGAGAACTGGTCCGGGGCTGACCAAATGTCAGTCCGCCGGACCAGACCTGGAAAAAGAAAAATTTCACGTTGAACCGAGGAAACGGGCCGAGAACGAATGACGGGCGCAGGAGACGCGCACGATCGCATGTGATGCGATGGCCAACGTCACGCGGGTGATGGGCGTGGATTCGCCCCTGGTCATGGATTTGACCAGGGTATATGGCTAAGCCTTATGGTGGGATTCCGGGACCCACTCGCCGTCCCGTCGCCTCCCACGCCTCGATGACGTTGCAGGCTCGCGAATGGGCTTGGGCTTGAGCCCACAAACTCCCTATCTCGCACCATAAACACCTCCCAACCCTGGCATTCAGCCATTC
>NW_010963495.1:3168177-3168590 GCF_000463585.1 Tarenaya hassleriana | reverse complement strand
CTGGTCCGGCTGACCAGAACGCGGTCCGCCGGACCAGACTCGGGAAACTTAGAAGAAAAAAATGGAATTCGACCGGAAAGGAGGAAACGACCCTCGGGATTTACCCGGGCCCGCTCAGATGTGACTGTGGGCGAATCAAACCATCAACAGAGGGCAGGCTTCGCGATGGGGATCAATCGGAATAAGTTTTGCTAAAACGTGTGTGACGTGGCGAGATGTGTGATACCAACTATGAGTGGTCGTTGTGTGTTTGCTTGTGGGTAGAATTGTATGGCATTGAACGGTATTCCGGTAGGGACCGGATACCGTGATACGCGTGGTTGTATCATGGGGATATTGCACGTTGCATGCCATGTGTGTAGCTTGCTCGTGCGTACGAGCCAAGCGTGATTGTGTTTGTGGACGGTTGTGGA
>NW_010963495.1:3075903-3166823 GCF_000463585.1 Tarenaya hassleriana | reverse complement strand
GCTAGGCCTTATGGTGGATTCCATACGGACGTGTTTGTGGTTGCTATTGATGTGATTATTGTGTTGATATATTCGTTGCATGTGTATTTGGAAAGTGTCGATTGTACCGTTCTCGTTGAGAACGGGATTTCCGGGTTCAACCCGGGCTACTCACTAAGCAGTTGTGCTTAGCCCTCGTGGTTTACATTTTTCAGATCACGAGGATTACGCCTAGCGCCTCAGCAGACGACGAACCGAGAGAAGCAGCATCACGTACGGGATTTGTATTTTGAATTAAGGACTATCGTTTCGGCTTTTGTACGGTTGTATTATGAATATTCGGACATGTGACTTATTGCGATACTAATCGCTTTGTATTTTCCGCTGCTACTCCGCTTTTAATTGAAAATGTTTTAATGTTTTTGGAATTTTCGCTTCCGCCATTTATTAGTTTATTATTTTACCTTACATCGTCCATGTGGCACAGCCCGTATACTGTACACGGGTTACGGGTGTCACAAGACCGACATGATAAAATCGAAGCCCGAACTAAACTCATCCTAAACCCGGTCCGGCCCGCCCATTTTACACCCTAACTTCAGCAACTCTTACCCAAGAGAGGTGTTCGAACTATGTCAAAAAATTGAGACTTTTCAATCCACGACATTCGAACAAATAACTCGGTAAAATTTTATTGTACATATGCACGTGTATATGAAAGAAATTAAGATGTTTCTTTTTTTTTTCTAGGAAATATGATAAACAATATTATTAAATACTTTGTAAATATGATTGATTGCACCGTACATATATAGTGCATATATGGTGTATACACAAATAACTCATCCTCATTTCATTTCTTCTCAATATATATATGGTTAATCCGATCTAACAATCAGTCGTTCACGATCTAACAATCAGTACATTTTCTGTACAAATAAAATAGAAAAGAGTTTTTCCAATTCTTCTCTCCACAAGTAATTATATTTATAAAAGTTTACAATTATATTTACATAACTAATAATATTTGAATCATATTTATAGAAGTTTGCAATCATACTTATATAAAACTAATAATATTTGCAATATAAGATCATATTTACAGAATTAATAACAGGAAAAATCTAAAAAAAAAACACAACTTTCAAATTTTGACAAAAAAAAAACACTGAATTTTTTATTTTATCAAATAAACATTAAATTTTTTAAATTTTGACAAAATAAACACTTAACTTTTCGATGATTGTCAAAATAAACAAAATGGCTGATATGACACAAGGAGATACAAACACATCAGATTATTTTACTTAGTTTGTTTTACAATCGAAAAAAGTTCATATATTTTTTTGGATCATTAAAAAAGTTCAATATTTTTTTTAATCATAGAAAAATTCATGTATTTTTTGGATCACTTAAAAAGTTGAGTGTTTTTTTAGATTCATTAAAAAAGTTTAATATTTATTTGACAAAAAATAAAGTTTAGTGTTGTTTTTGTCAAAATTGAAAAGTTCAGTGTTTTTTTTTCCTTAATAATATTAATCATTTATTTTCTAGTTTCTTGCAAAAAAAGAAAAGAAAAAACAAATTATATATATATATATACACATGTATATATATAATAAATCTTAACAATTTTTCTTCGATTATTTGTTCAAATATTTTGATTGAATAATCTTAACTCATTTACACAATTTGTAATCTTTTGTTGAGTAAGAACTGGTGAGGCATGCACAAATGCAGGATTGATGGAGGTGACGTTAATTCTTCATCATCAGTTCATTTGCCTTTTTGGTGATCTCTTCAACATCAGAAATCTATGTTTGGACACCAATAAACCGTTCACGAACTTTCTATTTTTTTAGTTTATTGTACAAATTTAGAAATTTACTAGAAATATATATAAAGCATTGTAATATATATAAAACACAGTAGATTTTCTATTCAAATAAAATAGAATAGAGTTTTCTAAGTTATTCTTATTTTTTTTCTACCTTTTGTTCTCCTGGAACATTAAATCGGTCGATCCTTCTCCATAGAATTGATTATCTTATTGCCTACCTGGTGTATTCGAGATCATACTGGTCTAGAGGTTTAAGATTGGAATTATGTCTGATGAGTTTGTGATAAAATCTCTTAATTACATGGTTAATTTCTCGTTGATACTTAAAATTTTAGTCATATGTATTTAGATAGATACAAGTCTTCTGAAAAAAAAAATGCTTAGATGCTTTTAGTAGAATTCTATGATTTCATCCAAAACCCTTATATGCAATACAGATCCTCCCGTGGAGGTCAAAACGCTGATTAGAAGCAACCATTGTTTCCATTCAAGAACCAATGTGTTGTTTCACGTGCCTAAATTAAATATCCGTAGAGACATAGGGTAATGATAAGTGCATTGGAATCTCAACCATGTTAGCGTTGGATGTCCGCGATCCTTGTTCCTTGTTCGTGTACCTGGGGCGACCCTGTCTCTTTCTCAAATTATGTTCCTTTTCCTTCCGAGATGTTTATTTTCGGCGTTTAATTTCTTCTTTGTTTCTGTTTATCGTATTCTTTTTTCAAGTGCGGATTGGAATGATTCGTTTTTCTATGCTTTTAAATGGTGATATATTATTCCCGGTAGATTGTTATAGGTGCACTGTGATGAATATTTGATTAGAATTAAAAGATGGACGCAGATCGAAATACGTATCAATAAATAAAGCATCGAGCGAGGGCACGTGTCGGACCCGTCCAATGGCATATACCTAGGCTCAGTTCAGATGCTCAGTTCCCCCCCGGTCATTTTAACCGGTGGTCAGGCTCCAACTCAACCACGGTTAACCTCCATAACCGTTGAGATCCCTCCACGTGTCTCAATCCCATCGCCAGGATCTCTCTCGCCGCTATAAATAACCCCCTCCACCGCCGATTCATTTCATCCGCAACGAATTCCAAAAATATCAGTCTCCGTTTGATTCACTTGCCTTTCGAGATCTGCAATGGCGTTCCCTAAGGTTTTCTTCGACATAACCATCGGCGGTCAGCCCGCGGGACGGATCGTCATGGAGCTCTACACCGACAAGACCCCGCAGACGGCGGAGAACTTCCGCGCCCTCTGCACCGGCGAGAAGGGCGTCGGCCGCAAGGGCAAGCCCCTCCACTTCAAAGGGTCCTCGTTCCATCGCATCATTACGGAATTCATGTGCCAGGGAGGCGATTTCACCGCCGGGAACGGCACAGGTGGCGAGTCGATCTACGGCGACAAGTTCAAGGACGAGGACTTCACCAGGAAACACACGGGTCCGGGTATCCTGTCCATGGCTAACGCGGGTCCCAACACCAATGGATCCCAGTTCTTCATATGCACCGTGAAGACGAGCTGGCTCGACGGGAAGCACGTGGTGTTCGGGCAGGTGGTGGAAGGGATGGACGTGGTGAAGGCGATGGAGAAAGTGGGATCGTCGTCTGGTAAGCCTTCGAAACCGGTGGTAATCGCAGATTGCGGTCAGCTCTCTTAGAGTTGATTGGCGGCTGTGGATCTAGGGTTTCTTAGATCTGTGTTTGGGTTGTGTGTGTGTTCTATTTTCGTGGCTGAGACGAGAGGAGGAGTCATGTACCTCCTCCTAATTAAATAAGATATGCCTTTTTCTGTTGTGTTAATTGGGGAAGAAATATCTGAAAGTATGAAATCGTGGTTTCTCTCTGTGGATCTGTTTGGATCTTGAAGGGACTCGGCAGGACACATCCTATCCACTTATCAAATCTTGAATGTGATTGTCGGGATTAGTAAATATATGTAAATCCCTTGCCATTGATCGCACTATTTGGACCCATTTGTCATATATATATTTCTCTAAATTGTCTTAAAACACGGTGAGGTGAGATATCTATTTTTGGGGATAAGGAGGTAAAGTATATTGTTGGTCAATGGACTAACAGTACCAGCGTATCAGCCGTATCGATTTAGGTCCGAAATCTGATTCGGTTCAGTTCAAAAATTAGCGGGTTTCGGACCCAGTCTGAAAATTGACGGGTTTCAAGTCTAAGTTTTTTGGCCTGAAAAAATCGGATTTTCGAGCCAGGTTCAAATCGGGTTTCGAATAAGAGTAGGCGTTTCGGGTTTCGGTTCGGTATTCAAGGGGTTCGGTTCGGGAATGATATTTTCGGTTTTATAAAAAGTGTACCAAACTAGAGCCGAATGTTAAACGGTTCGGTTCGGAACGACACCATTATATGAATACCAAATAAGTACCAAACTATAATATTTACATATATATTAGTGGAATATTCGAATTTTGGTTCGGTATTCATACGGTTCGGTTCGGGAACGGTTCGGGAACGGTTCATTCGGTTTCATAACAAATGTACCAAATTAGAACCAACCGTTATTCGGTTCGGTTTTGGGACAGATCAGGTCGGTACTAAATTTCCGAATCGGAGTCCCCACCCCTAGTTTCGAACTTGAGTCGGGCTAATCTGAAAGTCTGAAATTAAAAAAAGAAAAAAGAAAAAAAACAACATTTACAAAGGGAATTAAACGGAACGGCCCGGCCTGATCTGATCCAACCTAGAATACATAGGATCGGGCTTTAGATTTAATTACATGAATCCGAAAAAATGAGGTCGATCTAAATCCAAATCCGAAATCTTTGGATTGAATGCGGACTCGGACCGGATAGACACGATTGAGACCCCTGTACTAATCTATTCCTGTTGATTAGATTTTTTTTGTTTTAAAAAATTTGTATTCGACTAGTTGGTGGCATAAATGCCAAGTGGGTCCACTTTGTAAAGAGGCATGTTCGAACAAAACATTAAAATAAAAATAAAAATAAAAATAAAAAGATTAAATCCCATTAAAAACTTTGAACTTGTTAAAATATACCAAAACAAACCCCGAATTTTTGTACTCCCATAAAAAACCCCTAATTTCGTAAAAACATCCAAATAAAAAAGCAAGTTATCAATTTCTTCCACATACAATCTTTGACCGGTTTGATCAGATTTTTCGACAACGCAACGCTGACGTGTCATGTCTGAATGTTGACTACACCGCCACATCATCGATATGTCATCGCCATATCATCATTTTAAACAAAATTAAACCGGTTTAATTGATGCTCCAATTAGCCAAAATCGGTTTTGATTTTATGGTTTAATGTGGCAGTTTTTGCAAAAGTTTACTGGTTGTTTTGAATGTTTTTGCAGAAGTTCAAGGTTTATCGTAGAAGTTTTTATTAAAATTCTTGCAACAATATACTTAATTAAGATCTTGCTAAATTAACAATGTCAATCATGAACTACTCGACATTGTCTGTGTTACCAAAATAACAAATCATGTCTGTGTTCACAAAATAATAAATCATATCTATGTTAGCAAAAAAACAAGTTAATGACTCGTAAAGTTCTTGAACTACTTGACATTGTCCTTTTATTTTGATCTTGGAATATGAAATTGTCTCTGCATCGAACTAGAACTGGAAGCAACGTTTGGATTGACATTGGAACACGGAATTGAGCTCGAAGTTGAAGGATGTGCCGTCTACTTGTCGAACGAGGAAGTGGTGATGATTGCACTGTCTGACTCTCTTGTTAGAGGTGCCTAAAAAAAGTGAGATTAGTAAAAATTGGATAAAATATACAAACGAACATAAAAATGAGCAACAAACCAGTGGGATGCCAAAGAAGATGAAGTCGAAGAAGAGAGATTTTGTTGAAGTCTTTGTCGGTGGACGAAGCCGTTGCCGGCAGAGAAGGAAGACAAAGTCGACGAAGAGAGATTTAGGGTTTCTATTGATTACGTCTTTTTTATCAATTAAGAATGAATAAAATTAGTGATTTTTCTTATTTTAATCATTCTGATTTTTTTTTAAAATTAGAATTCTAAAATCAAACCGCTTTTCGCATACCGTATCATCACTTAAATCGGTTTATTTTTAAAATTGATGAAATGGCAGTGACGTGTCGATAATGGGTGGTAAAGTCGATAATCAAACGTGACACATCAGCACTCCATCGCCGGAAAAACAAGTCAAATCGGTCAAATGTGTTATGTGGAAGAAATTTATAACTTGCTTTTTTATTTGGAAGTTTTTATAAAGTTTAGAGTTTTTTTATGGAAACATAAAAGTTCAGGGTTTGTTTTGGTACATTTTAACACAAGGTTTTTCGTGGGATTAACCCAAATAAAAATAAAAATAATTGGATATGGGGCCGACTGTATACTAGTATAGATATGGACGAGTTTCTAAAAACTTATAGTTGGTCCATGAAGCCCATCTAATTGAAATCAGCCCAATTCCAAACTCTAGTAACATATTCTCTGACAAACTGGGAAGGTTCACGTTGCCTTTCATTTGAAAAAAAAATAAGAGTTTCGCGTCAACTGGATCCTGAAGGATCACGGAAAGTCCCGGCAAGACGACGAACTTCTCTTTGGCTCTAGTTTGAATCTATCTCCGTTGGTTTCAATTTCCCATTTTTCACAATCTCCGCCTTGCGCGATTGGTACTCGTCCCTCGCTATATTCCCTTTGTCAGATGTACAATCGCCATTGAATTGGACACCTTGTACCTAAACGACCCGAAATCACGTCTGGTTCTGATCCGAGTATTCGATTTCCACTCAGACAGCGAGTGATTGGAGTTTTAGGCTTACTAGGTACTGTTTTACCGGACAGCAGAGGGAGAAAGAAAGAAAGGAGAATCGGTACAATGGTGTCGGACAATGCGAAAGGGGTAATACTAGCTGTGTCGTCGAGTGTGTTCATTGGTTCGAGCTTCATTTTGAAGAAGAAAGGTCTCAAGCTAGCGGGTGCCACTGGAACCCGAGCTGGTAAGCTCATATCTTCATCCTGGTCCTGATTTTGCAATGCCCTTTTGGCTTTTGGGGAGTTTTGCCCTCACCAGATTTTTGCTGGATCGGTAGCTTCTTGTTAGCTTCATGTTGAATCGATTGGCACAGGGAATATCTTGTCTCGCATATCCGCATTTTTCGGGTTTTGAGCTCAATCTGAAATACCCGTTGCTCAATTGAGGTCTTCACCGTCCGAATTTGATAAAGTTCGTATTCCGTTTTACTTTCCCCTCGATTTCGATCAAGAGGCAGCTTTTGGTCTGATAGCAATTCCAATTTGCTCTTCAGGCAGCATTTGTCTTTTAACGATTGAACGATGCAGGGTTTGGAGGTTATACATACTTGCTAGAGCCGCTTTGGTGGGTGGGCATGGTGACAAGTGAGTGTGAAATCTCCATCCCAGTTTCTTCTTGTCTTACTGAATCGTTTAGTTCTAAAAAAAGAAAAGAACTGTAACCTGAAATGATAGTGATTGTCGGAGAAGTTGCAAACTTTGTGGCTTACGTCTATGCTCCAGCTGTTCTGGTCACTCCTCTTGGTGCGCTAAGTATAATTGTGAGGTGCGTAATGCATGGAGCTCTCGTTCTCGAAGCACATTCCAGAGATGTAACATCCATTCCCAGGCTAACCCATATTCTTCACTGATGACATTGACTACTAGTGCTGCTTTGGCACACTTCCTCTTGAAGGAAAAACTCAAGCTTATAGGAATCCTGGGATGTGTTTCTTGCATTGTGGGCTCTGTTGTGATTGTCATACACGCACCTCAGGAGCAGTCCCCGAGATCCGTTGAAGAAATCTGGAATCTAGCAACTCAACCAGGTTACTCTCTCTCTCTCTCTCTCTCTCTCTCTTTCTCACAACACACAAATTACTTTATGATGTTGCTCATGGGAGGAAAATCTGTTTCTTTTTCTTGTCTCTGGGGCAGCTTTTCTAGTTTATGTAGCTGTAACGATTTCGCTTGTCCTGGCATTGATTCTGCACTTTGAACCTCACTGTGGCCAAACAAACATCCTGATCTATCTCGGAATTTGTTCGTTTATGGGTTCTCTCACTGTAAGTTTTTTTTTTCCATCCATGATTCTAAAATATAATTTTTGAGCTCTATTTGCCTTTTGTTGTATACTTCTACATGTTTAACAATCGTGTTTGGTAACATTCGTTGATGTTTGGCGATCTTAAACAGGTGGTGAGCATAAAGGCAATCGGGATAGCAACAAAGCTGACATTGGAGGGCACAAGCCAGGTTGCATATCCGCAAACATGGTTTTTTCTTGCCGTTGCTGCAATCTGTGTCGTTACGCAATTGAATTACCTGAACAAGGTAAGGCTTCTTTATCAAATTTCCTTGGAGAACATGTGTTTTCACGTCATCTGGACCCCATTCCAGTTGATTATTAACCAGTCTGTTAATTGACCTGGCCTGCTGGATTAATAAAAACAAATCTTTCCTTTTTCCGGAAAATCCAAAAAAGACGTTCTCCCCAATCCATTGTCTACTCAGATTAATGCTCTTGAACTGTAGCTACATGCCAACGGCCTTGGAACTGTGTTGAACTGGGGACGTTGATTGATGTTATTGTGGGTTCTCTGCCAGGCACTGGACACGTTTAATGCAGCAGTTGTTTCTCCGGTGTACTATGTAATGTTCACAACCCTCACGATAGTTGCCAGTGCAATCATGTATAAGGTACATTTAGTTACATAAATGTGTGGATCAAGGATTGTATTTCCAGATCATTGTGGGGAATGCTAAATGTTGCGATGTGCAGGATTGGTCGGGGCAAAACATAGCTAGTATAGCCTCTGAGATATGCGGATTCATCACCGTGCTGACTGGCACAATCATGCTCCACACCACAAAAGAACAAGAACAAGCTTCTTCAGGTAGTAAACTTCCAGTCCTGTCAGATTCATCATGTGTTTGTTTTGTTACCCGCCCCTCCCCTTGAACGCAATGCTGTCTGATCTTTTTTATTTGCAGGAACCACGAAATGGCACGATTCAGTAAAGAGCATGGATGAAGAATATCTTATTAGTTTCCACAGCTCCGAATACTGAGGAATGTGTTGTTAAATCCTTTTGGAACATAACTAGAGATCATCCGTGTTCTTGGGGGATGCAGCTCCAGCTCAGATTGCCTTTGGAAGATGCTTAATGTTCTTTAATGTGTCCAAAATCATGGTGTCTTTTGAAGATCTCGCCGTACGTATATACATGCGCGCGCACAGACATGTTTTATTGCGGTTGTGTTTGTGGGTTGGGATCTAATTGGTTCTTGATTCCTCCACTTCAGCCCCGAATCTCTAATCTTTTGGGATGTTTCGGGGCTGGGGTTGTTTTCTTTTGTTCTCCCGACTTTTATCCATATTTTAAGGTTACTTACCGCTACCAACGAAATAAGTAAATCAATTAAATATATTTCTAGGAAATTTTGAATCTGTATCAACGACGGACTTTTTTTGGTAAAAAGATGTTTGTTTTGTATTGGAAAAATAGTTTATTAATTTAATAATATTTTCCGCCGTCTGAGAAATATATAATCGAATCTGTACGCCATTTGATATGTGTTTTCCAGATTTGTGAAGAAAAAAGAGATGGGAACGCGTGATAATAACTCGTGTATGCAGCGCGTGGTATGATTGAACATATAAAGTTTTCGCCGTTGGATCCAATGGCCCATTTTATTAAGTTATTGGGCTTGCCCATTTCCTTTATTCTTTCGTACCTTTTTCCGATTTTTATACTGAATTCACTTTTTAATTAGGATTTCGTCTTAATGGTTTATGATTTTAATACTAAAAAACAAAGATATTTTCATCAAACATACAAATAAATAAGAGATTTGACATTCTGTATATTTGGTGTTGGATTTACAAGCTTTTATAAATATTCTTTTTCAGATTGTCTACCTAAATTTTCCACCCATGCACTCTATTTTTTAAACGGATTATAATGTTTAATATAATTTCAGTAAAGTCATATATCATGATTATACAAGATCCTATATAAATTTACCATTATAATTTTTCCAACAAACCAAACATTTGGAGCCACGAATAAGGATTTAATGATTTATAAATGGAAAATGTATATATTTACCAGGGTGGTATGATCTAGTAGTTTTTTGAAATTAACTTTACCTACATTTAAGTTTAAATTAGAATCGGAAAGATATCTGCTGATTATCAAGTTTGTCTATTTATGCACTCTCATATGAATGCATGCTCTTCCCCCTACCATTTACCATTTGAAGCATTATCTTCGCACATATACCTATATATAACAGTTAAAATGCACACAAAATAAAATGATAATCATAATAATATCGTTGACATAGTCAAAGAAGAGGAAATATACATGCACCGAGCGATGAAGGCCGGAAAAGCAATAATGATAGTGGCCATGTGCCTGGCCGTTGCGGCGGAAACGGTGCATAGCGAATCGTCGTACTACAGCACGACCAAGGCGGCGAAGGTGATGAAGGAGAAGATGACACGTGTCCACTTCTACCTCCACGACATCCTGAGCGGCCCAGACCCAAGCGCCGTGAGGATCGCGCACGCGAACGTGACGGCAGCGGAGGACTCGCCGGTGGGATTCGGGAGCCTATTCGCGATCGACGATCCGATGACGGTGGGGCCGGAGGCGGGGTCGAAGGGTGTGGGGAACGCGCGTGGGATGTACGTATCGTCGAGCAAAGACATGAAGAACTTCACCATCGTCATGTACGTGGACTTCGGCTTCACGACGGGGAGATTCAACGGCAGCTCCTTCTCGGTGTTCTCGAGGAACCCAGTTGGCGATGGAGCCCCCGTTCGCGAGGTTGCGGTGGTCGGAGGCCGTGGCCGGTTCAGGATGGCTCGAGGCTTCGCCAAGATCAGGACCCATCACATCGATATGAAGACGGGTGATGCTATTCTCCGTTATGATGTTACTCTCATCCATTATTGATGATTCTATTCGAATCATTTAATCTTTTATTATAATAAATGTGTATTTCCCTAACAGACAATTCGATCACCAGGGCCAGCTTCTCTCCTATTACATATTTGGGGGTGGGGTTTATAAAACTTATGGAGTTTTGAGTTATAGAAAGATAGATACTCGTGTTTTCCTAAATTCCAGCACACATTCCCATAATAATATAAACTAAGCTGTATATATTTTTATTGGCCTGTACAACGAACAAATAATAAACATATATATATATATATATATATATATATATATATATATATATATATATATATATATATATTTAGATGGTGACAAGTGCTAATGCAAAAGCAATCTAAATTTTCAGATTTATGGTAAAAGGGTTATATATACAAAACTGATGGAGGGGCTAATTAACTCTACTAATGAAGATAGTTTGCCATTTAACATTTTCTCATAACTAATATACCTTTGCCATGGAAAAAGGGAATATTTTTCATCAAGGGTAGAATGTTCTAATCAATTCATAAAGGTCATGTAAAATAATAATAATAATATATTACACGAAAAAGGGTCAAATTAATATTGGAGAGATATTTCAACGTTGCAGCTAAACTAACTTTGAACCTCTCGAGTCATGGGACTACATGCACCCAACTTATAAAGAAAGCTTCTTTCCGCAACCCCGAAGACGACTGACTCGGTACAACAACAAAAAAAACCGGGAATGGCGAAGGCAGTGCTTCTGATTCTCCTCAGTGCGTATGTAATTACGGAAATGCCACAGGCTAGCTGGGCGAATCGCCCGGAGGAAGCACCCAAGGAGAAGGTGACGAATCTTCAGTTCTATTTCCACGACACGTTGAGCGGCAAGAACCCCACCGCCGTCAGGGTGGCTCAGGCCCCCGACTCCGACAAATCCCCCACCCTCTTCGGCGCCACTTTCATGGTCGACGACCCTCTCACTGAGACCCCCGATCCCAACTCCAGGCTCCTCGGCCGCGCCCAGGGCCTCTACGGTTCCTCGGGTAAACAGGAGATAGGTCTGATCATGGCTATGAGCTTCTGCTTCGTCGACGGTCCGTACAAGGACAGCACCATAAGCTTGGTTGGGAAGAACCCGGCGATGAACCCGGTTCGGGAAATGCCCATCGTCGGCGGCACTGGTTTATTCCGAATGGCTCGTGGGTACGCCATCGCCCAAACCCACTGGTTAGATCCCACCACCGGCGACGCCATCGTCGGCTATAACGTTACCGTTTTTCAGTAGATCGCCTGTTCCCGTTTGACGTGATTTTCACTATTGCTACCTGACTTGTACTCATCCGCTTGCATCATCATCACCATTAGAATTACACCTTGGTCGCGTTTACTAAAAATAGATTTATGGGCTTGATAATGGGCCTAAATAATATCTGAATATAAGCCCAATTTAGGGAAAACACGTGTTCGAACCGATCCGACGGCGGAGAAAGCCGCAGATGCGATCCCACCGGCTCTGGTCGACAAACATCTCACCGGTGCTATTACTAGGAGGATGAACCAGGGGAGAGGTCTCCTCGCATGGCGGATTCTTCCTCCAATGCCAATGAAAGGAAAGGGTAATATTCGGACATGACAGAGTCATCCTGTGAAGAAAGGGTAATAATCCTACCAGGAATACGAAAAAGAAACACACACACGTACGCGTAAATCAAATGTGATTGGAGAAGAATAATATAATTTTGACGTGGGAGACAACAGAGACAAAAGGAAAGGAGAGAGAGAGAGAGAGCAATGCAGATACAAGTGGACCAACCAGAAGCGAGCAATCATCTCTCCATCAATCAATCAAATACAATCCAACCAAATCATTTTCATCACCAACCAATCCATCCCCACAAATCAAAAGATACATAAGAAATTATGCATTTTTATTACTTTTAACCAAAGGAACATCATTATTGTTATCATTAAACAATGTCTAATTACGTATATACTCTTAATATCATTTACTTCAACAAAAGCGGATTTCTCTATCACTGGAAAAAACCTTCCTTCTGCAACAAATACCCCACAAACATAACAGAACCTCCTTCAGTTTGTTTTTACTTTGTGTATTTTTATATCTATCAGCGACTTCGCTCCCTCATTGGAAGAGAATGGGATCTCACGTCTCGAAGCAGCTTCAGCGACGAAAAGCCATCTCCACCGAGAAAAAGACCCTCTCCGATCTCCAGAATTCCTGCGGCTGTGATTTCCCTGGCTGCGACTACAAGCCCTCCGATCTCAAAAGTTGGATGACGGGCATCGGCCCCGACAAGCTCCACTTCCACAACATCGTCTGGCCTGGAACCCATGACTCCGCCACCAACAAGATCGGGATTCCATTCGTCTCCCGCCCTTTCGCACAGTGCCAGTCCCTCTCAATCTACGGTCAGCTGGTGGCCGGCGCTCGCGTCCTCGACATCCGCGTCCAGCAGGACCGCCTTGTCTGCCACGGCATCCTCACCACCTACAGCGTCGATGTCGTCCTGAAAGACCTCAAGCGTTTCCTGTCCGAAACACCGTCCGAGGTTGTGATCCTTGAGATCAGAACCGAGTTTGGACACGAAGACCCTCCTGAGTTCGACAAGTACCTGGTGGAGCAGCTGGGTGAGTACCTCATCCACCAGGACGATCACGTGTTCAACAAGACAGTCGCCGAACTACTGCCCAAGAGAGTGATCTGCATTTGGAAACCGCGGAAATCGCCTCAGCCTAAACACGGGGACCAACTGTGGAGCGCAGGCTACCTGAAAGACAACTGGATCGACACTGATCTCCCTTCCACCAAATTCGAGAGCAATCTGAAGCATCTGAGCCAGCAGCCACCCGTTTGTTCCAGGAAATTCTTCTATCGGGTGGAGAATACGGTCACACCCCAGGCAGATAACCCCGTTTTGTGTGTTAAACCGGTGACTAATCGGATTCACGGCTATGCCAGGCTGTTCATTACTGAGTGTGTCAAAAGAGGATGCGCCGATAAACTTCAGATCTTCTCCACAGACTTCATTGACAGAGATTTTGTAGAAGCCTGCATCGGGCTCACATATGCAAGAGCTGAAAGGAAGGTTTGAGATGTGGCCAGTATCTGCATGGACTTATATCCATCTGTTAAAAAAATCAGAACACGGCTGTGTTACAATTCCTTGTGCATGATTTTTCAATCGTTTTCTTGTGTATGAACAAATGGTGTGAGATTAAATTTCCGCATATTCATATTTATGAGTACGTAAATATCACCTGACGAGATTCTCCATGTCTGAACACTATAAATGAAACCTGAGTTACTGGCAAAATTTGGACTTTAAACTTTCTTCCAGTGACCCAAAAAGCACAGAAAAAAATCCTGCAAATGTTAAATTGGATGTTAATTCTGTATAGACAGGTAACACATACGTGCATATACAACATATGTATATATATGAGCTTGGTAATTTTTTTAAAAAAACAAGGAATTTAATGAATCAAATTGAACAATCGAAAACTTGGGGTGGATCTTTGGGCAAGTCAGGAAAACAAGCACAAGAAACTATAGAAAGCTAACCCGAAAGCGGGCTATCTTTCTGCTGCAACGATCCTTTAAGAAGCAGCGTTCCAGGGATTTGCTGAAACACCTGCATTGGAATTCCCTCAGCTTTACACTGAATCGGTACAGGATGAAAGGGAACAAACATAATCTTCTAGTTGCAAAGTAAATGAATCTTAAACTAACCGAGATGCGGAAAGATAAGTTAGCGGAAGAGACTGGCGAACCAGAGCCATCAAGAGTATGTATTTCATCATGTTCACGGCTGGAAACACTATCCAGATTTCTCACACCATTCTTTAAAATTGAAATGCATTGGTCATTGGATGCAACGATCTGTTAAGAAAGAGAGAGACGAGGATTCTGTTGAACTTAGATGGGGAGAGAGAGAGAGAGAAGAGAATCAAGAACCGATGGCAGGATAGAATGAAACCAGTGATACTCACGTCAACAGAAAATGTAGAAGAGTTTGGTTTACATGAGGCACCGCAGCTCTTGAAGAATTCCTCGATTGATTCCAACACGTGTACTGCACTGTATTGCCTTTTAATTCCCTATAAACACAATTTGGCATGAGAGAAGTTTAATTGGTAAGCAGCATAGATACGTAAAAACAGACACAAGGCTAAGGATTGATTACCTCAAGCATAAAAGAAAAGGTGTGCTTTGCGGATACAGATGGTACAACAATCTTCCTAACAGGGGGCATGAATGACCATGCGAGGCCCCAACGAGATGTTCGGCCTTGCACGAATTCAGTCGTTTTCACAATTGTGGCTCCCACTTCGCGAAGCTTTGACATCAAGATTTTCAGGTTAACTTTCTTCCCCAGCATTGTGGTGTACCACCTAAATTAAAAAAGGAATTTGCAAAGGTAAGTTCCGGCCGATTAAAAAACTGCATCTGAAAGATGTCGGACTAATATAGATCTGTGACCTGAATCTTTGCTTCAATACAACGCTATCCTCGATCATACGGGTTACAAAAGCTTTCTCTCCACCTTCACAAACCATCTCCTCCGGAGTCCCACCACATGAAGTTTTAGGATTAAGACCTGCTTCTTCAAGGGTCTCGAAAAAAGGAGGGTTGCACATACAGAAGTCAAACGTCTCATTTTCCCTGACAACTTCAACAAGTATAGGCGGCCCACTATAGCTCTTGTTGGCACTTGCAGGACAATAAGACATAGATGAGGGTGCCAACTCAGCTTCTTCGGGTCTGGTTCTGTAAGAGTTCATCCCACTCTCTGTATTCTCGGTGTCCAGATCCCTGGACTCATTATCCAAGGAACTCTCTTTATGAATTTCGACCTGTCTGATCTCGATTAAGTCTGAAATATGAGGGGGATTACTTTTGACATTCTTCTCTGCCCATTCTATAGCTACGTCAGTTACATCTGCAACCATAGTGGTACCCATTTGAGGATTTAACATCAACAGGAAAACGAATGAAGCAGAGCACTGCATGAAGACAAAGGGCAAACCTGAACCAACAAAACCCCAGCCGAAAAGAGATGCACCAAGAAGAGGGTAAATGCAATTCGCTCCAGTTCCTATATCGAATCCCCTTATGTCACCTCCATTTCCACCCGGGTTTTGAATAATATTGGACGACAAAAGATGGTCAATCCAATGGATATAGTTCAATCTATTGGGGACAGTTGGGCAGAGCTGGCCATCCGGAATCCACCTATGCAAAGTACGATTACAAACAAAAATCGAGTTTGACAAGTTTATGAGCAGCGAAGTAAGTGAAGATACAATAAAAAATCAGCAATGAAACTCAAAACCCATTGACAGCATCCTCACAGAAATGACGGGTTTCAAGAACAAAAAGAGAACCCTAACAAAAGCACGATAGATGAGACTGAAATTACCAATTGACGCCATGGTCATGAAGGAGGAGGATACGAGTGAGTTCCCTGGTCGCGTTGTAGTCCGCCCAGTCGATCCTGGGTCGAGTGCCGGAGAAGAAAACATAGGGCTTGAAAGAAGGGTAGAGGGACGCTAGCAAGGCGAAATCGGGGGGGCTATCAGAGTACTTGTTTCTCGGGTGGGTTGTGGATCCGGGTCCGGACCTCGCTCTCTTCTTCCCCTTCGGCATCTCTCTCTCCCTTTCTAGGGAATAATCGATAAACCTATTAGGTTCCGCCGGCGAGGAATGTTTCATTCGATTACGAGCGCGGCAGCCAAGGGTGTCAAAATGGTCATGCCGGCCCGAGCTCGACACAAGCAGAGAATTGCGGGCCGGGCCGAACCGGGCCGAAACATATGGGGACTTCAAATCTTGGGCCCGAAATTCGGCCATATAGATTTTTTCGGGACCGGAAAGAACTTTCAAAAAAAATTGACAAACAAAAAATAAACTATAAAAATACAAAATAAAAATCATAAAAAAAATTTTAATATTTAAGAAAAAATAAAACTCAAAAATTTTAAATTTTTATATAATAATAAAATTTATTTAAATATAAAATTATTATATTTTTTAATCCTAATAAATATTCAATACTAATGATAGTATAATTTTATATACATTATATTATTAAAATATTATACTTAAATTATTTAATATTAATTAAGTTTTTCATATTTGTATAATTTTCTATTATATATATATGATTTAGTGAATGAATATATTTATATATTTATGTATATATGTGTGTATATATATATTTATATTATGTAATTAAAATTTTATCAAGATCGATGGTTGGGTCGGTCCGATCCGGTCTAGATCCGCATTTCACAGGTCGATCCGGCTCGGTTTGGCCCGATGAATGGTCGAGCTCCAATTATTCAGGGCCAAACACATTAATTTTCGGGTCGGATTCAAACCGGATAACAGACCTCGGTTTTTGACACCTATAGCGGCAACCTCTAACATACCCAGAGTCTTTATAAAATTGATTTTGTATAATAAAATTGAGAATTGAAAATTGAAATAGTTATCAATAAATTTAATATTATAAAAGTAAAAAATAACTAAAAATGAGATACCAGATAATAAATAATAAATTTTATATTATATAATCATGTCATTTACAGAATTTGCAATCAATCCTATTTATAAATTTGCAATCACAACTAATAGTGTATTTGAATCAAAATCCTATTTGTTCGCGATCAATTCTATTTATAAATTTGCAATCACAACTAATAACATTGTGCATCATATTTCCTAAAAAAATTGAAAGAACCACTTTAACTTCTTTAACTTCTTTCATATACACACGCACGTATACAATAAAATCTTACCTTGATTACTTGTTCAAGCGTTGTGGATTGAAAAGTCTCAATCTTTTGGCACAGTTCGAACATAAAAGTAACTGAAGTAGGATTTTTGGAGTTGATCTTCCTTCTTCCACATAAGTTTATCTACTTTTTTAGGATTTTCTCCACTTCTTCGATCTAATCAATTGAAAAGAAAATTCGTAAGATTTATTTTATATATATATATAAGAAATTAATCTCCTTTTTTCTTCTTTTTTTTTTACATGAAAGTAGAAAATAGATCACTGATATTATTAGTTCTTTAAATATGATTCTTTATTACAAATATTATTAGTTCTATAAATATAATTTCAAATTTCTGTAAATATAATTCAAATATTATTAGTTCTGTAAATATGATTGCAAACTTCTTTAAATATGATTCAATATTATTATAATTACTTTTGGGGAAGAAGAAAACGTAGAAAAAAAATAAGAACAACTTGAAAAAACTTTCTTCTATTTTATTTGCACAGAAAATATACGATGTTTTACATATAGTACAAATAAATGTCTAAATTTGTACACACGCATATTTACAATAAAATGTATATATGTCTAAAGTGTACGGTGTTTTATATCTAGAACAACTGGAAAGATAATTTATTTCATATACACGTGCATATATATAATAAAATCTTACCTTGGTTACTTGTTCAAGCGTCGTGGATTAAAGAGTCTCAATTTTTTGGCACAGTTCGAACATTTGTCTTGAGTAAGCGTAGTTTAAACAAGATCTTTGGAGCTGATAAGATTTATTATATATATATATGCATATACATATATATAGGAAATTAATTTGTTTCTTTTTTCTTTTTTATAGAATAGTAAAAAATAGATCACAAATATTATTAGAACTGTAAATATGATTCAAATATTATTATAATTACTTGCGGAGAAGAAGAAAACATAGAAAAAAATAAGAACAACTTGAAAAAACATTGTACGTTACTTTATATATACTATAAGTAGATGTCTAAATTTGTACAATAAACTAAAAAAATAGAAAGGTTGTGAACGAATTATTGATATATCGGATTAACCATATTTGTACTGAAAACAAATGAAATGATGATGGATTGAAGGAAGAAATGAAAGAGAGAATTTACAGAGGAAGAAGGGTCAGGTGTCTCTCGATCATGTTAATATTGATTTTCTTTTTTATGTCAATTTCAATTGAAAAGAAAACTAGTAATATATATATATATATATAAGTTAATTGCCTTTCTTCTCTCTCAATTCCTGGGTATTATCCCTATTGATAGTCAAAATTAAAAATCTATATATAATAGTATTATTTATATAATAATTTTGCATTATATAATCATGTCATTTATAGAAGGAAAAATAAAAAAAATACTCAAATTTTAAATTTTGACAAAAAAACACTAATTTTTTTTTATTTTATCAAATAAACATTATATTTTTTAAATTTGACAAAACAAATACTTAACTCTTCTACGATTGACAAAATACAAAAAAATGGCTGACGTGGCACAAAGAGATGTAAACACGTCAGATTATTTTGTTTTTTTTTTTTTACAATCGAAAAAAGTTCATGTATTTTTTTGGATCACTAAAAAAATTTAGTGTTTTTTTGATAATTGCATAAAAATTCATGTATTTTTTGGATCATTTAAAAAGTTCAGTGTTTTTTTAAATTTTTCTTAAAATTTAATGTTTATTTGACAACAAATAAAGTTCATTATTTTTTGTCAAAATTAAAAAGTTCAGTGTTTTTTTTTTTTGAGATTTTTCCTTTATAGAATCAGAAGCTTGCTATCAATCCAACCACAGTTTTGCAATCACAACTAATAATATTTGAACCATAATTCTATTTGCTTGCAATCAATCCTATTTACAAATTTGTAATCACAGCTAATAATATTGTGCATCATATTTTCTGCAAAAAAACGAAAGAATCACATTAATTTCTTTTATACATATGTACACACACATATATATATATATATATATATATATATATATATATAATAAATTCTTATCTTGATTACTTGTTTAAGCGTCGTGGATTGAAGAGTTTTAATTTTTTGGCACAGTTCGAACACATGTGTTGAGTAAGAGTATCTGAAACACAATCTTTGAAGTTGATCTTCCTTCTTCCGCGGAAGTTTATCTGCTTCATTTAGGACCTTCTTCACTTCCTCGATCCAATCAATTGAAAAGAAAACTGTTGAGATTTATTACATGTACATAGAGGAAATTAATCTACTTTGTTCTTTTCTTTTTCTTTTATAGATAAATAAAAAATAGATCGCTAATATTATTAGTTGTATAAATATGATTACAAACTTCTTTAAATATGATTCAAATATTATTACAATTACTTGTGGAAAAAAAGAAAATGTAGAAAAAAATAAGAACAATTAAAAAAACTCTCTTCTATTTTATTTGCACATATTATGGTAATGCAGATAGATATCTAAATTTGTACAATAAACTAAAAATAAAAGAAAAAGGTCGTAAACGATTTATTGGTAGATTGGATTAACCATATATGTATTTAGGAGAAATGAAATGAGGATAGGTTGAAGGAAGATATAAAAGGGAGAATTTATAGAGGAATAAAGCTTATGTGTCTCTCGATCATGTTGATGTTGATTTTTTTTTATGTTAACTTCAATTGAAAAAAATTGGTAAGATTTATTATTTATATATACGTGTATACATATATAATTATATATAGGAAATTAATTTGTTTTTTGTTTTCTTTTATTTTTAACAGGAATAGATCTCTAATAATATTAGTTTTGTAAATATGATCCGATATTGCAAAAAAAAATTAGTTATATAAATATGATTGCAAAATTCTGTAAATATGATTCAAATATTGTTAGTTCTGTAAATATGATAGCAAACTTCTATAAATATGATTGAAATATTATTATAATTACTTGTGGAGGAAGAAAACATAGAAAAAAGATAAGAACAACTTGAAAAAAATTCTTTTCTATTTTATTTGTATAGAAAATGTATGGTGTTTTATATATGATACAAGTATATACCTAAATTTGTACAATAAAATAAAAAAATAGAAAGATCGTGAACGATTTATTGGTAGATCGGATTAACCATATTTGTAATGAGAAGAAATGAAATGAGGGTGGATTGAAGGAAGAAATGAAAGGGAGAATTTATAGAAGAAGAAGGTTCATGTACCTCTCGATCATGTTGATGTTGATTTTCTTTTTGATGTCAGACTATGACACGAGTCTACCCTGTCTTCCTCTCCTCTTTTTGTACCTTCTCAACCCGGTCAAACATGATTTCTTTGAGAATTTTTTCAGTTATCTCCAACGTTTCGAGATTCTTATCTTCCGAAGTGATAAAACATCCCATTTTAGAAATCGTTGTAACGAATAAAATATCTAATTTATATTTAGAATGAAAATTTTATACCATTTGTAAGTTCGTTATAGTTCAATTTTATATTAAATAATCATATTATCAATTCTCTATCACACGAGGAGATTTTTTAATAAATTTAGCATGATCCAATAAAACAATCAAATGTTTATATTCATTTTAATTTAATGTCCATATAAAATAGAAATGCAATGAATATCAATAGTTTTCAATGTTTTAATACCTTTTTTTTTTATTTGATCTCTAGATAAAAATATTCAATTTTTAATAAAATGATTTAATGTTCAATGATTCTGTTTTATATTAAATAATTATATTATCAATTCACGAGCATGATTACAATCGACATTGAAATCTATATATAATAGTATCACTAGGATGCAATGCTAAAGAATCCCTATTATTACAAGGCTATTTTTTAATAAAATATAACATTATTACAATATACCCGTTATTATATATAGCATTATTATTTCAAAATCTATATATAATAGCATTGTAAGAACGTGCAAACCCCTTGTAATAATATAGATTTTTAACAACGGTTTGGTTTTTAAATATAACTATTTTTAATATTGTCCCCGGTCGACTTAAATATAGCATTATTGAGAATAGTCTTAAACATGACATTGTAATTATTTTTAAGAAGATAAGAACTGACTTGAAATTTTTTTGGGAAAACTCTCTTATATTTCATATTTTGTATTCTGCATAAAGGTTCATAAATCTGCACAATAATGTGATATTTGGTCATTTTCACACGCTTGTCTTTTGCAGATACAACACATTAAAACTCAAAACCTCAAGCGAGATTTGGTTCACTATGCCAATCAATCTCAACTTTCAAGCACCGCTAGCTCAACCACTGAAATTGGTACGTAAGAAGTTAACATATATATGGTCGAGGAAAATTGCACAAAACATGTACAGTACTCAAGTAGGTTCATAAATCCAGAACCACCTATTCCGAGCTGGTATCAATAGACCGACCGTTGAATTGAATTCATGACAGGAGGCAGAGTTCACGTTAACACAAGAAAAATCTCTAGTTTGCCTCCTAATTACAGGCAATATGGTTGAACCAAGAAACAAATATATAATATTATTATAGCTTGAAAATACACACAACATCTCCTTCTTCCTCTCCCTGTCCTTCGATATTTGATCCCTCTTTCACGATCACTTTATTAGATTACAAGAATAAAGAGAAGCAAGATTCTTCCCGTAAACGAACCTTAAACCCATGTAACGTAGAACTATATAGATGCAGGCACACTGACTATAATATATACGCAGGTAAGAATCTCAAGGGTGGGAAGGGAATGGCGGCAAGGGAGGCCATTTTCCGAACTTGGGGTGGGGGAAAAATTTAGGAGGGAAAGGAGGACACGGCTTCTTGGGGATCGTAATCGGCGGAGGAAGCACCACCGGAGGACACGGCTTCTTCGGTATCACTGGCGGCGGCTCGTACACTGGAACCGGCGGAGGAACCTCTTTTTTCGGAGGGCACGGCTTCTTCACCGGCGGAGGCTTGTAGACAGGCACCGGAGGAGGAACCTCTTTCTTAGGCGGCTTCGGAGGGCACGGCTTCTTCACCGGCGGGGGCTTGTAGACAGGCACCGGAGGAGGAACCTCTTTCTTCGGAGGGCACGGCTTCTTCACCGGCGGAGGCTTGTAGACAGGCACCGGAGGAGGAACCTCTTTCTTAGGCGGGCACGGCTTCTTCACCGGCGGGGGTTTGTAGACAGGCACCGGCGGCGGAATAACCTTCTTCGGCGGTTTCGGGGGGCACGGCTTCTTCACTGGAGGCTTGTAGATGGGAACAGGCGGAGGAATCTCCTTCTTCGGCGGTGGTTCGTAGACGGGAACGGGCGGAGGGATCTCCTTCTTGGGCGGTGGTTCGTAGACGGGAACAGGCGGAGGGATCTCCTTCTTAGGCGGTGGTTCGTAGACGGGAACGGGCGGAGGGATCTCCTTCTTAGGCGGTGGCTCATAGACGGGGTTGGAGGGTGGAGGGCAAGGGAAAGGGAAAAGGTGGTGGAAGCCTTTGATGGGATGAGGCCATGGGAACTTTGGGAAATGCCAGAAGAACTTCGAAGCGCATGTTTCCGGTGAAAATTTTAGGTTTTGTTTAAGACCCAGAATGTGTTTGTCGTCTGATTTCGATAAAAACACGACCTTGGAGGACTGGAGGCCATCGTGGGCTGGGCATGGAGTCGCAGAGGCACTGTGGAGCTGAGCGTAGCATTCTTCCTTTAGGGTTCCGTCGTCTCTCACTATGTCATCATGTTTCACAGAGACGGTGAACTTCCCGTCGCCGTCGAGTTTTCCGGCTCCTCTGGTGACGAAATGGCCTTTCTCGGCTTCGCACTCTATGGTCACTCCAAGTCCTGTACGGAATCGGTTAAATACTTGTGTGTTGTAAAAGATGGATCCTATGTGTGAAATTTCAGTCAAAAGTCACTGGAGCTTGTACAGTGAGGTACATAACACAATGAAGGGGTACCTGAGAAAACATTGGGAGCGTTGGGAATAGAACTCTGGGCATGGCCGACAACCTGGACAAGACGGCCGTGGCAGAGGACAGAAGAACTGAGCACTGACAGGAGGAACCACACCACCACATGAGTTCCTGGGATCCTCATCGGGATTCTCACCCCCACCCTCTTCTCTGACACAATGTGTTTTTTCTTTTAATGATAGGAAAGAGGAGAAGGGATATGATAAGTGCAGTGAGACTGACTCTCCTTTATATAATGGAGGTGCGATGCTTTAGCTCTATTTAATTATAAGCCCTTAATCTTTCTCCTTTCATTTTCGTTCGGACAACTTTGGATGCATGCATGTTATATAACCTTGGCGTAAAAATCGTCGTAATTAATATTAACAGAGAGAAGAGGAATTCTAATTCATATTTACGAGAATTAAAGGGAATCACGTGACGGTCGGAGGGAAACTTAAATTTCCGTGTCCCTCCCCAATTATTATACCTTCTTACTCGTGGTTTAGCCCATCCATGCATTGATTGCGTCATTGTCTCTTCATCACATCCACTTCCGTAAACATTAAAATGGTTCAAAACGATATAGGAATCCGATTGAATGCCACTCCAATTAGTTGGAAATGCGTTCGGGTTCCAACTTGGATATTTATCGACTGCCCTCCATAAACCATCTTCACACACACATATATACTGGAATGGACTGTAAAAATGTCTTTGTATTCGATACATATATGTGTGTGTATAGAGAGAGAGAGAGAGAGAGAGAGAGAGAGAGAGAGAGAGAGAGAGAGAGAGAGAGATTAAAGTCTAGGAAAGAATTGGTTGGGCAGCAGAAGTATAACACCCAAGCAAGGCCCATGTTATTAAAAAGTAGCCAGCTCAAAAGCCGACTCTTTTTGTTTTTGTTTTGTCTGGGTTTAAATTTCAAGTAAGATATATAGGAGAAGGTTATGATAATCTCTAACCATATATATGAAAATGTTGTTGAAACAGATTTCATGTGATTGCAGCCAGTGTTATATGATGATAGGTTTGACGATACAGCGAGTAGCAAAACTATGTATAGATGATTAGAAAGAGGTGAAAGTGGGATAAGTTGGACGGAAGAATCAACTCAAGGTACGCCTGTTCCAATCAAAATGGCATCTCTCTCTCTTCTTATGGGCATGAAGCAACTGTCTAATTAAATACCGTCTCCATAAAATAACGAAGCTAACTCAGCGGCGAGTGATTGCCATCTGATGCGATGTGACGAAATGACATGTTCGAATTTCGCTGCGTCAGGATTGGATTCGTTTGATTGCCGACAAATGGCGCATTTAATTTGGACAGATCATATATCTATCCATGCATATGGTGAAAGCGTTACGCTAGGTGGTGGTTGGATGGGGTAGGTGGCTGATGGTAGTATCGGACTTCCATATTTACCAACATTCACATTCGTCCAAAAACCTACGATCGACATAATGTAAAACGAGATGTTATTTACACCCCCCACGCTTTTTGACTTGACCCCATCATCAAAGACTGACACAACACTGAGTTTAGGATCTGTTGTTATTCTCTCTTCTTTGCAGGACAAATATTCACCTTTCTATAGCCACCAAAACCACCTACTTCTTTTAAGTTGGAGAAAACTGTCTACTTCTTCCTCATCACGGAAAGACCAGAGAGTTAGTTCCAGGGACAAAACTCATGCCGTTCCACGGTTAAGAATATCTATATAAAATAACCCCCTCCAAAAAAAAAAATGTTTTTGTTTTTCTTTGACCCTAATTTCGGCACAACACAAGCTCTTCCAAATGCCACCAACGAGGCTTATTTAGTTTTTCTTCTTCTTGGATTTTCCAGAGGACGATTTGGCGAGAGTGGTTCCCTGTAACACAATCATGTCAAAAGAGAGAGAACCCCTGGTTTTTTATGAGTAGGTACGAAAACAGAACGGAAGACAGTACCTCAAGCCATTCATCCAGCGAAGCATCCACGCTCCTCGTTCCCACTTCAACCTTTGCCACCTTCTTGGTTTTCTGGTAAACAGACAAGTAATTACTCTCGAGGATGATCAGGCCGAGTCTGATGCATTGGTCTACCCAAGAGTGCATCTGGTCCAAAAATTCCAATACTGTCTCGAAAAATATGTCTAGGGGCTTTCAATGATTGCCGGATGTGGATGTGGTGTAGGATATACAGCTAATTGATTGGTAATTCTTACTTGGTAACCCAGTAAGCAAAATTATGTGTACTTTTCATACACAAAAATGTTATTATTTTCAGTTAATAGCACTCTGTGGTCGGTCTTAATCCCTATTTTAGATGGCATGGTGACTAGAATGGACAACTGTACCTTGGTGAGACGCTGTGCTTGACTATACACCCACAGGCCGAGGAGGAGAAGTAGAGCAATGCCGAGGGTTACAAGGAAGACAGACTCGCCGCTGAGGAGACTGCCTGATTCAACAACCTCGATGGTACCGTTGTAGAAGACACTCTGGTAAGGCTGTTCATCTATCTCATAGATAATTGTCCCCACAAGATCAAAAGTTCCAGGCTGCATGTGATGCACAAGTATTATGTGCAGATGTTGTGGTTATCCCTATTATAGAGTTGCTTTCAAAATGAATAGAGATAATGCAACGTGTATCATGTAATATATACCTGCAGAAACTTGCTGACTGCAAAAATGTACGGGAAAGTAGCCTGAACAGATGTTGGGATGGATGCGTTGTTGAAGCTCTGCAAAAGCCAAACAAACATGGGGATTCTTAATAGAATGCGACAACATGACCAAAGTACCGTAAGAAACACATAAGTTGAACCTGTACGCAAAGCAGTATTCAAATGACTAACTAACAAACCAAACGCTGTTGATGTAACCTAGAAACCTCTTTTCTAGTGTCTCAGCTTGTGATCCACACAAGCTGTGAATCAACTGTACACTTTTACAAGAATTGAGCAACCTTATTCTATTTTCTTTGCTAAAAAGAGTGATGCAGGGGAGAACTTACCAGCATGGTTAGATTCTGAACCAGTAATTGGTGATCAAACGGAAGGTGAAGGCTGGCCTTGACTCCAATAACACCAACGGCTGACTGGCCTATTATTTGAAACAACAGGTATGAGTCAGATTTTTCTGCCAAAAGTGAATCTAAACGCATGCAGGTAAATAGCTAAGATGGATTTAATTACCATCATTTTTAAGACCAACAAGAAGTTCAGTCTCCTCCCCAGCTGGAACTACTGCACAAAAAAAGGGAAAAAAACTCAAACACAACATTCAAAATTCCCATGGTCACTAAAAAGTGCAGACAAACATGCGGAAAATGTCGATTAGTAAATCCTTACGTTTTGCACTGTTTTTTGGGAAGACACAAACTGTTTCAATTCCAGGGGCCGGGCTCAAGGCCACATCAGCAACATCCTGCTCATCATCCCCAACAACCCCAACTTCACCGCTTTCTACGACAGTTTCTTCACCAGTTTTGGCTGCGTCCTCGGAGTTCGATTGACATCTAGCCACTGATAGAAAAGGGAATACAACTCATTAAGACATGACCAAAATGAATTTCTTACTCCAAGAAAGGAGCTGCAAAACACAGCGTTTATGAGTAGATTATCTAAAACCGATAGTTAAAAAGATACTTCAACCACTTTGGTGGAATCAAAGAGCAGAAACATTTACATGCTCCAATCGAGTCAGCCATAAAACAGAAATTCTCTGTGATGAGTTTCTGTTAACGTTAAGCGTTTCCTTAACTCTTCACTCTTCAGAGAGCTATATCCCAACACAAGGAGGAACCTTCACCTCCAAAGGTGGTCGCTAAGCACTTCGGAAAGTCTATAATTTGAACCTTTTACTGTTCTCACCAAACAAAGACGATCTCGAACGCATTGAAAAGGCAGTTCTCGAACAAAATTGAAACACATACACACGGATGCAATTGACGAATCTATTAACGAGTCAACAGGCGAATTGAAGAATCTATAACTCTACATTCGATCTCCATACAAGTGGTGCAGCGTATGTGAAAACAGGAAAGCAATCGAAGAATACTCTCTTTCTAAACCATAATGTTTGATGGCGCAACATCACGTGAAATCAATCTCAACGCAATTCGATCTCAAAATACGATCGAACTCAAAAGGGCAAAACATGCATGCGTGCGCGAGATCATAAACTACGAATCGAACGCCATTGCCTAGAAGAAAAAACGGATCTAGATCTAGATTACGGAGAAAAAGACAGAGAAGAAAAAGAGAAAAAGAGGTGGAAACCTTGGAGCAGAGGAGACGCAAGGAGAAGAAGGGCGAGGAACAAAACCCTAAGAGTCCTCATCGCCGCAGACGCCGAGTGCAGACTGATCAGAGCTTGAGCTTCGGGATTGTGGTCAATAAAATTTGCGGAGAGGGAAAATTGTCTCCGATGGTGTATTTATGGTTGCTGTGTTCAGAATTTGGCACATTGTGGAAAAATAAAAATCACGGAAATAATAGCTGAATATTGGAAATCAGAACAAAAGATCCTAACAGGACACAACAACAACAACAGAGCAAGCTTTGGATCCGTGTCCTGAAACGACACCGTAGTCGTGTTTTACAGTGAATCTTGATTTTATTACTTAGCAAGCAATTAATACAGCGATCTCACAAAAATCAGATGATTGACATTATTATTTTTTTTACTAAAATCACACGATTGAATACATATCTTTGACGCAACAACTAACATTATTATCAGCAAAAAAGTAACTGTTTTCCCCCTTTATTCAGGCTTTTTTTTTTCCTTTCAATTTGTTATATAGAATGAAAAGTAAGTAAAAAATCACAACAATTTTATGAAATTATAAAGAGAAAATCTTAAAAAGATATCTACTTGTCAATTTTTACAAAATAAAATCTAAATTTTATTTTTTATCAAATAAAATCATAACTTGATTTTTAAATTATAAATATAAATTTTATAATAGTTATCATTTAAATCGATATTACAAATTTCGAATTTATTTTTTTTATTGAAAATAAAAATTTATATTTTAATTAATATATTTTATTAAAATTGAGAAGTTTGTATTTTTTTTTGGAATTTTACCAATTATAAAAGAGGAAAGTCTAAATTTAGAAGACAAGTGCTATAATAGACTAGAATAGATTGACAAAGGAACGAGGGTGGTGGGTAAGTAGTAGACGGAAAAAAAATACAAATAATATCACGAACACTCCACTACCACACCATGTAATCTTATATGTTATATAGTCAGAAGCATGTTCGGCCATTACAGACAAAAAGATCAGTAGGTGTCTGAAGCCAATCAATCGCCGTGGATGGTGTACCGTTCCCACTTCTTTGTTGGGTCGTATATCTGTCCCAAAAACAAAAAACGACGTCAGTGGATGAAATTATCATAGAAGGAGACTAGAGGTTGTGTTTCCGACTGGTATTCGGCATGCCATGGTTAAGAATCGTGTTTAGAATCAGATGTATGTATACCAACACCATTGGGGGTCCCTGGAGGATCAGAAAATGTTTTCAATGCGAATTTCGGATTTACCTCCCATCTGGAAGCAGGGAATATATGCTTGTTCTTCTCGTACCAGTGTCTCTCAACCACTTTTCCGGCATGCGACTGTGCCAAAATATACCCAATATCAGTACAAGCCACAACAGTACCAATGCTGGAGACGATGGATGTTTGTAGTTTTATTTACATGCATATGTTTCCCCCTCCCTAATCTACCTTGACATTTACAGTTGTTTGTGGGTTTCTGGAGCAACTGAATAAAAGAAAAAGGATCAAGGAATCACCTCATCCTTCTCGATTGTTGCATCCGCAATCGTTCTTACGTCTTCATGCACATCGAAATGGAAAAGCTGAAAACAAAACACAGCACATGACATTGTCAACAACTGCTCTAAGTTAAAAGTGTCAAGTCTTTATGGAATAGAACTTCCCGGAATAAATGAATCCAGAGACGGGTAATTAAACATACCGGTCCACTCTTCCCCCTGGCTTTGTTGATGATCAACTCATAGAAACTGTGTTGCTGCATTTCCCAGAATACAGGAACATGCTCGGTTATCACATACACGGGAAAGAATAATTTAAAAAAAATCGCAACGTTAAAGCCTTCTCACATGGGGTATGATAAGATCTTCCTTCACATAAAGCAAATTCTCAACTGAAGCTGTTCGAATCTCTCGAAACTCCGGAGCAAGTTGCTGTTGTACAGCTCGGAGGAAATCCCCAATAGTGTCACCCTTCCGGACCTGCAACAAGGCTATATTTTGTCAGTACAAGATGCTAAGGAGAGGGATTTAAAGCTTACACAACCGAACAAAATTTTGGCCTATACTTGCCTGAATTACTCGTCTATGGCCGGTTCCATCCCAGTAACTGTAAGTAATCTCGAGAGGCTCATCTAAAATACAGACAGGAAACCAAAAATAAAAAATCAATAGAATTACTAAATAATGTTTCCTGTGGAACATCATCATTCAGAAGTGACCGAAACGTGGACTACTTTTGATCTGCTCCTGCTCACGAAGCCATTGCTTCTTCAGCCTTTCCCGTTCAGCTTGTTCCTCCGCCTCCCGCTCACTGAAACAGCGACCTCAAAACACCAGATCTAAAGTTAAGATTTACTCCCGTGACAATCTATGAACTCAAAGACAGAGAGAGTGAGAGATTAAACACCTGTCAGGAAGGAAACTAGTTTCTACGGTTGGATCCTTGCCTAGTTTTCCATGACGGAGGTTTGCTGCTTCAGAATCTTCTGCATAAATAGCGCGCTCAGCAGATGTCACCACATAAGGAATTTGAGAAGTGCGACACATTGAAATTTGTCAGAAATTTGCACGAACACATGCTATTTACGATTCAAAATACCAATAATTAACAAATTGACTTCTATGGTATAACTGACATATCTGTACCCCTGTATGACGAGTATTATTATTTACTCTACATGACAACAGTGCTAGTTTTATGAAGGGTACCGCTATAATTCATCTCTAATTCAGAAAACAGATGTTCTGCAATATTCCCATTCATCAATCAAGATAGAACCTTTGAAAATTCCAATCAGGAACAACGATTTTCATCAAAAGGGTTCCCACATTCCAAATAAACAAATCAATCCACTTACTGTTTTCCCCATCTTCTTCCTCACTGCCATTCTCAAAATCTTCAGCAAAAGACAATCGGGAATGCCCCTTAATCTTTCTCTTCTTTCGCTTCTGCAACTGAAGCTCCTCCTCCCTGTTTTTGGAAATATAGTCGGAGAAGCATCATCCGAAAGTATCACAACAAATAACAAAATGTATGCCTAACAACAAAACTTACTCTTGTTGCAGTTTCTGCAGCTTCTCCTTCTCTTCTTCCTCTATCTTGTTACGAATGTTGACCCTCTACGGATAAGATAGACAATATAAATACAATATTCCAGAAAATTATTAAAGTACCATGCCAAGGTGCAAAATTACCCAATTACCTTCTCGACATATTCCTCTCGTGTAACCAAACCAACAGTTTCCTTCTTGAAAGCAGTCTCCAGAATCTAAGAACAAAACCAAAAAGAAGGACAAGTGCGTTAACAATCAGATAGTTCATCAGATGCAGCGTATGGAATTTGCTATTTTTCAAGGATGAAATCATTTAACTTATTCATCTAACTTGTTCCCCAATTTGTCAACTGAAGTACCGATTAAATCAACATCTGACATCAGTTCCTTTCTTGGCTGCCTCGAAAAATTAGCCATAACTCAATGAATGGTGACGAAGGTGATCATTGAAGTAACCGGAAGTGGCAAAATCAGCTTACAGCTGGTGGGAACATTTCAACCTCATAGAACCTCACCAGGTTAACAAACACGAAAGAAGATAAGTGCACAGGCCCTCGTCTAGTAGTCATTAAACAAATTCAAGGTACCCCTAAAAGATCATATCGGGAATCCAATAAACCAATAAATTCTTTTAATCATAGCCAATAATTCAACATCAGAGCTAGCGGAAGTGCTAAGCTAGTGGTCGCTAGTTATGTTTTAAACCATCGTATGCAGAGAAAGCGAATCAACAAGAGAGAAAACCTAGGAATCAGCCAAGACATCCACAGTCACGAAGAATCTCCGAGGAAAAACCCTAAGAAAGAGGGGTAAGGGAGGGTGAAGGTGGGATACCTCAGAGGAGCTGGTGCCGAATCGGAGGAGACCAGGTTGGCCCTCGGCGGAGGCGGTCTTCGTCTTGAGCTCCTGGATTTTACGGCGCTCCGCTTCTCTCTGCTTCTCCAGCCGCCGTATCCTCACTGCGTCTTGTGCTGTCCCCACGTACCCATCTCCCATTCCCGACATCCTGTCTCCCTGCTTCTCTCTCTCTCTCTCTCTCGCCCTTGCAATCAAATAGGTAAAGAGGGGAAATTGTTGAGACTGACCGCCATGGCTTCGGAGCTTTGACGTGCACAGGGCAAGGCTTTGGGCTGGGATTCGAGCGTTATGGGCCTTTAAGGTAAGTTGGGCTCATACTGGGATCAAATAGGTAAGAAGGCGACCGCCATTGATTTGGGAGCTTTTATTTTACATACATAGAGCAGAGCTTTGGGCTTCTCGCAGTTTATGGGCCTTTAAGGTAAGTTGGGCTCAAGCTAGACATGTCCAAAACTCTGTCGTGAACAAACGGAAATTACGAGTAAGCAAAAAAATTAAATTAGTATTGATATTATGAGTAACGGCTTCATGTTGAGGGGATCATAGCTTCATACTGAAATGGTCAGACTCTGTGGCTTAGAAACCCAAACTGCTCAATGAATCGTGCTCCGACTACAAAACCTGTTCCGAAAACGGCGTCGTTGTGAAACTGAACCGGGACGTCAAAATTTGGGCTAAACCGGACATTCCCAAGGCCCAAGAGAACCTGTCAAACATAACAGATAGTATCTTCTCCATCAAGTTTTTGTCAGTTATCATTTCAGGATCTAAAAGTCTTCAGGCAGCGAGCCATTTCTTCTTCGGTTCCACCGGCTCATCTCCGGCCGGCAAGGTCAGATTTCCCAACATTTTTCTCGTTCGTTCCTTTTCGGCGCCTTCTCCCAATTTCCGCTGGATTTTCCCAGTAAGACGATACGATCAGCGCATCGTGCCTAGACTTTATGATTTTTAAGGTTTTCTTTGAATTTTCCTGATAGGCGAACAATTTGTTCTTCTTTGCATTGTATTGCGTCGTTTTGGGGGAGTGATTATACGGGTTTATGCAGATTTTGATTTTTGTTTTCACCTTTACTGATCGTCTTAGCTCCTCGAAGAGCAAACTTGCAGTTCCTGTTGTCCATTTTCGATTTATACTCGAATTTGTTTTCTTCAGCTTAGGTTACATCTTCATGTTTAGTGTAATCATGAGATTCCCATGTTGCTGGACATACTTTCTTTGGAACAATTCCAGTTTCATTTCTGGGTATTTACGATGTACTGGGTTTATGCATTAGGAGGAGTTTTTCTCTCTGGGTGTTAAATGGTTTTCTCGATTGCGAGACGTTATTGTGTCAAGCTTTGGTGGAGATGATACCTGGCGAAACGGGGTTACAAGTCTCTTTAGCTCCTTAATGAAGTGGAATTTTATGGCATTGATTCGCAAAATATTTGCCTCTGCATCTAACACTGTTCTGTGCTTCTCGTGTTTTGTTCAAACTGTAATGTCAAAACTGAACTTTGAAATTATTATGTTTAAGAAGGGATGGTACTGATTTCTATGTAGGTTACACGATCTTTAGAGGTTGGCTGAGGAAGTGAAACTTGGGGTATTCAAATGGAGAATTTGGAAGACTGGAAGAATCTTGCTGAGCAAAGGCTGCATCAAGGAATCGAATATGTTCAACAAATACCACCGACTCAGCTGTATGCTGCAATTGCAGTTTTGCTGTTAACCACCATTTTGCTCTTATCAAGTAAGCAGTATACAGTTCGTTGTTTTTCCTTTCGTTTTCTCTGATGTTGGCTTTCCGGTGATGTAGGATTTGTCTCTGTAAGGTTTTTTTTAGATTCAGATGAAATTGTTTTGTCGTGTCTTTAACAACTTTTCGCTGTCCTTTTCACTGTACCATTTTAGACTTGATCTTAAGGTTACAATGGAATATCAACTTAATTAGTGTAAAAGTATTCGTCTGTAATATTTCTCGATGTAAATCTATTACTTCGAACATCTACGAAGTGCTGTCCTTGATGATTCATAGAGAAATCTGATTCTTTTGTTATTAATATTCTTAGTTCCTGCTGCCTCTTGTTGTTAATTTCTTAGGTGTTGCTGTCTCTTGCAGTTCGCTGGCTCAGACGTACAAAATCCAATACTGTGCTCCTTTCTGGTCTAAGCGGAAGTGGGAAAACGATTCTCTTTTATCAGGTGAGTATGTCAGCTTAATCTTCAATTGGTTGTAGAATATGCCTTGACTGTCCTCCAAACCTATTTTAGTTTTTGCAAAATCTTCTGAAAGATCTTCGCTGTTGTCCTGCCCATGACGAATGGGCATGTCTAAGGTAATTATGACGAGTTATTTGTTGTTTTGATTTCTATTCTTCTTTATGGCAGCTCCGGGATGGATCTTCCCATCAGGGAACTGTGACATCAATGGAGCCAAATGAAGGCACTTTTGTGTTGCACGGTGAAAACTCAGAGGTAAATATCCCCTTGGGCATGTTTAAAGCTGTCCATGAACCGAAACATGTATAGCAGAAGTTTCTGTTCCAATAAGATATTTATAGATCTAATAAAAATGTGATGCATCGAGTAATTAAGGTCTGACACATGAATATGTTTTGTCATCTGACAGAAAGGCAAAGTGAGGCCTGTTCATCTAGTTGATGTTCCTGGGCATTCTCGACTTCGGCCCAAGCTAGAAGAATTCTTGCCTCAGGCAGCTGCTGTTGTGTTTGTAGTGGACGCTCTGGAGTTCCTTCCAAATTGCCGTGCAGTTTCAGAGTAACTACACAAACAATACTTATGTGTCCCTTGTTTACTAGAAGAAGCGCAACCTTAGAGGTGCTTAATGGTGACTGCTCACTCAAACCGATCTCGTGCCTTGTAGATACTTGTATGATATCCTGACCAATGCCAATGTGGTTAAGAAGAAGATTCCGGTTCTTCTCTGCTGCAACAAGGCGGATAAATTGACTGCCCACACCAAGGAGTTCATCTGCAAGCAGATGGAAAAAGAGATGTACGGCGCCTCTATTTCTCAAATCCTTATGAATTGTTAAATCTTTCGCAGAAAATCCCGAAACCATTATCCTCCTTCCACACGTTTTGCAGTGACAAACTGCGGGCATCGAGAAGTGCAATATCTGCGGCCGATATAGCAAATGACTTCACGCTTGGGATCGCTGGAGAGACGTTTTCTTTTGCGCATTGCCTGAACAAAGTCACGGTAGCGGAGGCATCTGGCTTGACGAGCGAAACGGCCCAGGTTGAACAGTTCATCCGGGAGTACGTGAAACCATAAGCCAAAATGCTGCATTTATAGACTTCTTGGGCCATCCATGGTCTCTGATTTATGTTTGAGAGGAAGTATTTAGTGTACAAGAACGTTGCTCTTTCTGATAGTTTAGTCATTTCTCCTTCCAATTGAGTTGCAAAAGCATTCTGCCTATTTTCATAAAAAATACTCGAATTGGCTGGCTGGCTGGCGTTGGATCCACATAGAACCATGCAAAATGAGTAGCTAACCACACCTGTAAATCTGAACATAAGTCCGTTGGTTTTCTCCTCTTATATAAAAATGAACCATGGATTCCTCAGAAACGGGGTACGGCTACGGATCACATTTCTATAGCCGACAATGTGGAACAAAAAAGAAAAGAAAAAAGAAATGCTTAGTCTAAACCATTCATGGTCAATGACAGTAAAACGTTTCAATGTACAACCGTTTGAGGCTACATGGGTTTACATGAATCCGTGTTCCAAGAATCAAGAGCCAAAAACACAGTAGTCATATGTCCGAGAGACATTTACCGTTGATGAAGTTGATAACCTTAGTGGCCGTCTCCTCGAGTGCAGAGGTCACAGCGGCCAAGTTCTGCAAGAACTCCTCTGCCGTTGGTTTGTCCCCATCCACCAGATCGGTCACCGCCTTTAGGAATATGACTGGCACTTTCAGCAGATCTGCCACATACGCCACTGCTGCTCCCTGACACCGGAAACGAAAATACATTCATGACGCCCAACGGAAAATTTGACGTGATTTTAGTTTTGGATTAACACGCTCTTATGAAATGGAAGAAATCTTTTCCCTTTGGTTTGGCAATTTATTCGGTTACATTACCTCCATGTCCTTTAGCGTAGCATCATTTGCTATGATCAACGATTCATCTTGCGTAGACAGATCCAGAGAGTCACCCGTAGACAACCTGCCAATCTGAAAATACCCATCTTTATTATATGCTTCCGTAATCTTGATAGTATCTCTGAAATTAAGCATTGACTTAATTTAATTCAGACAGAAACAAATTTCAATCCAAGCAAGTTCTCTACACATGATGGTTGAGGCTGAGCATCTACCTAAAAACGTGATATTTGCCCTCAAAGGTGAAGGTCATTGCGAGACATGAAGAATGAGTAGAACAACATTTGAGAATGTTAGTACCTTAAGGTTGAGTTCCTTAAGGAGATTAGGCGTCGAGAATGCTTGACGATGACCAACTCCATACAGATCAAAGACCTATAGAATAAGTGTTCAAGAAGTACAGCTTTGACATCAAACGATCAATAGGAACCTCTACATCGGAGAATAACACAACTAGAAATGTTCATTTTGAAAAATGAACAGAGGGACACTTACTGGGATCGGTATTCTCCTATCATGGAATGTCACGTCAGACACGAGGAACACATCCCCTATGTTGGCTCCTTTAATCTGAATATATTCAATTAATGAGTACTGCAGTCACATCGATTATCAACACACCGAACCAAGTGATTGTTGAACAAGAGAAAGAACGAAAATTTTCAATTCTCAGGGAATTCCAAATCGAATATATTGACCAGCAAAAAAGCTACAGATTCACATCCTGATACTTCCAAATATTAACATTCAAACATACAGAGAGAGATGCGTTAATCATGCATGATGACATGCAACTTTCAGGGAAAATTGGATAGCCTGCACAACTTCACATACCTTAAAACCGCCACAAGTCCCCGCATTGACTATTATGTCTGGTTGCGATGCATGGATAGAAGCATAGGTTATCAGAGAAGCTGGAACAGTTCCTACGCTATCGACCCCTGCAGATATATTTTGTTTCAGCAGGCTGTTTAAGGTATCTGTAGCATGAATGGAGTATCCACTTTCCATCTAACGTGACTGTGTCACATAACATGGCAATCGTTACAGGAGAACATCAAGCAAAAAGCAAAGCACTGATATGAGCTATGTGCTTGAGCCAATGGGATTAGAAACCAAGATTTTACATGACAGAGGACGATCATGTAGAATATGGCCTACGTCCAGCTATGGTGAAATGAATGAGGCATCAAAATTTCACAGGCTAGTGTATTTCTGCAGAATAACCTGCAAAAGCTCTATTTTGCCCAGATAGTTCTATCGAGGTTCATAAAAAAATAGTTACCCCCGATAACAAATTGGAAACCACGAAGACTATTCAAAAAGCTCACAGAAAACACCACACCTAAATCAAATACCGGATGTAGCTTAAATGAGCTTGCCAAGATGATCGAGCAGAGAATACAGACTAGATCAGATGTTTCAGAAAAGACAAAGATTTCACACGCTAATATGGTTTTGTAAATGAACCTGCAAAGTTCTATTTTCAGGAAGAGGCAAGTAAATTTCAGGAATAACCATTATCCACATCCGCATTAAGAGACTGAAAACTTGCCTAAAGCTCCATCTTTTCCTGGGCAAACTACACTGATATGAAGATCTTTGTATGATCCGTGATACCGGACCCAAGGCACTCCTTTTGGGAACCTGCAATGCCATCCATAGAGAAATCGTCACATGCATAAAATCAAAGTTTGGGAGGCACAAATCCATAAGCAAGCCTATAGGCTTTAAAATCTAGAGCTTGAATGGTATGAGCAGCTTCATAGGTCCCCCACTATAATTGTGGCTTAATACTACAAACTCATGCTCCACACTAGATTCAGAAAAGGACAGTTTTCATCGAACGAAAATAACTCGGCCTCTTCGAAATCAATGAGATCCGCCGAAGCAAGGAATGAAAAATATCCGTCGAGATCAAAAACGAAAGCGGAATACGAGAAGGAATAAATAGAGGGAAAAGGAACTCAACGGTGAATCAGTATCTTCGGCGAGTCCGAACTTGTTGACCAGAGGTAAAGCTTCGGCTTGCATAGCTTCAGTTCCATAGAAAAGGCACAAATTACGAAAGATGAAGTAATTCGATCTCGTCGATAAATAAGAAAATCGGAACCTAGGAACACGCGCTGGGAAAAGTTTACAAAGATGGACAAGGAGGAAGAAGGATACCGATGATGAAGACGACGGTGGAGATCGGGCGGCGACTCTCCGATTGAGCAACGTCAGATGATTCGTCGCCGTGAGGAGCCATCCCTCTCAAGGTGATTGGTTCCCAGAGAGAAGGGTAGAAAGGGGAAGAGAATGCAGCCAAATAATAAAAAAGGTGAGATATGCCGTCTTTTAACTCTCATTCTAATGTGTGAAAATGCCATTTTTGTTTTTTTACTCAAAGCATAGAAAAGTGGACACACGAGGTCTGTAATTCTTTTATATATATATACATATATACATTGGGGAGCCAACACTATAATGTTTCGGGTCGGACACCGGATACTGTAACGCCTCACAGCCCAATAGATCAGACGACGACAGCATGAGGACAGCATCGCGGACCAAGGAAAACTTCAAACCCACGCGCATGAGCCTACAACACATACGTGGGTGGTAAACAGCCGTAACTGACATGCGACATGTGAGAATTAAGGATGCGGCAAGGAGTTGAACCCCCGACCTCATGGTTTCCCGCCATGCCTCTTAACCAGCTCACCTGGCCCGAGGTCTATAATTCATTCATATACACATCTTTCATAGCCAAAATTACCTGCTTTTATCTCCTGTGATGGTGTGGATATGGGGCATGAAGCTCTACCATTGTTTTCTTGAATTTTTCCTCTTTCTATCCGAGAAAAGAATTCCATACCCTTTTTGCTAAAAGGAACGTTGCAATTGTTTTCACATGCCTGATCCAAGGCAGTGAAAGGAGGTAAAAGGGGCAACAGCCATTGCCAATTACAAAACACCAAGAGCTCTGAGTAGGGGAACAAAAGGAGAGAGAGAGGGATTCGAACCATCGATAGTTCTTTTAACATGTTCAATATCATTTGATTGAATAGTTGATCCACCTCCTTGTTAATACGTTGTTAGGTAAGTGGACGGAAGAGGTTTGTAATTCATTCATGTACACATTTTTCATAGCCAAAATTACTTGCTTTTATCTCCCCTGATGGTGTGGATATGGGGCATTGCAACTAAAGAGGTTTCGAGAATATGAATATGAGGTTCTGCCATTGTTTTCTTGAATTCTTCCTCTTTCCATCAGAGAAAAGAATTCCATACCCTTTAAGCCAAAAGGCAGTGAAAGGAGGTAAAAGGGGCAACAACCATTGTCAATTATGAAAAACCAAGAGCTCTGAGTATCAGAACATGCCTTTTTTTGGACATAGCAAAGGAGAACAAAAGGAGAGAGAGGGATTCGAACTCTCGATAGTTCTTTTAACATGTTCAATATCATTTGATTGCCGTTGTTAGGCGTTCTATTTTATTTCTCCATTGAGATTCCAGTTAGTATTAGTAAGAGAGATTCTTCCAAATATCATGCGCAATCGGTTTTACATGTAAAGAGTACAATGAAAAAAAGAGTACGCGAGAAGTAGGGGTGTCAATCGGGCCGGCCCAGCCCGATTCGGCCCGAGCCCTCACTCGACCCGGAAGCTTCGGAACTCGGGCTCGAACCGGCCCGATTTTTTTCGAGCCTATATAATTAAGCCCGAAGCCCGGCCCTATGCATTCCGGGTTCGGGTCGGGTCGGGCTGGGCTGGTCCAGCCCGCGGACTTTCTTTTGTAAATGTTATTTTTTTTCTTTTTTTTTTCTTTTTTTTAAAGTTTCGGGCTGGCCTGACTCAAACCCGAAACCCGATTTGAGCTCGACCCAAAAGCCCGATTTTTTCGGGTCAAGAAATTTCGGCCCGAAACCCGCTATTTTTCGAGTTGGGCCTAGCCGGACTTCGGGCCTCAGACCCAAATTGACACCCCTAGCGAGAAGTGGTTCTTCAAGAATCTGAGTTATTCACTTTTATGATTGGTTTTAGTTATTCACTAATATATTTATTTTATTTTTAAACATTTATTATATTTTTTATTAATTTTTTTGCGATTCCAACGGATATCCGTTGGAATCTCGACGTGATTTCAATGACAATCCATTACAAATAGCGTTACAAAATTCCAACGTCAGATTCCAACGGATATCCGTTAATTTTTTTCCAACAGATATCCGTTGAAACTATCGTTGTAAAATTCCAACGGTGATTCCAACGGATTTCCGTGGCTATACGGATATCCGTTCCAATTTATTAACGGGAATGAAAATCTGCCACGGATGTAGCCGTTGGAAATCCGTTGAAAATATGTCACAGATGTGTCCGTTGGAAATCTGTTACCAATTTCCAACGGATAAACCCATTGTAATTCCGTCGAAAATTTCCACGGGTTTCCAACGAAACCAAAATTCCAAAGACGTTTTTTTAATAGATAAATCTGTTGAAAATCCGTTGGAAATCAACATTTCCAACGGATTTTCGATCATTTCTAACGGATTTGTCCATTGGAAATGACCATTTTTTTTTTAGAGGAGGCCATTCTTGAATATTGGGAGGATAATGATTTTGCTCTTGTTAAATATTGTTGACCTTGGTTTGGTTTGTGAATCGAAAGGGATTCGGTATATGTAGATGAGGTTGTGAAAGAAAACTGCGACCCGATGATTAGTGTGTTGGGGTGTTGAGAAGTAGTGAATCTCATACTACATGTTAGCAAAACTAAGCTAATGAAAGATCATATCAGACAAAGGATATCCAAATGGTGCTGTCCACTGAACTGAAAACCCATAATGGTTGTGGGACATTCAAGTCTCGATGTCGTTGTACGGTAGATAGCACATGCTTATGCCGAATCTCTTTCAAAATATTTTTTTTTGGGGACCTGAAGCTCTTCCAGTCAGATATCTTGGTGTTCCGCTGTCTCCAACCAGACTTAGGAAGACCGATTTCCAGCCTTTGATCGACAAGATCAAGGCAAGACTTGGTGCTTGGTCAACCAGGGTGCTATCGTCGGCCGGGAATGTCCAACTCATTATCTCGGTAGTATATGGGTTTGTTAATTCATGGAGTTCAATATTTATATTACCGAAATTCTTGTTAAAGCAGGTTGATAGTCTCTGCTCAAACTTCCTTTGGCAACACAAGCGAGGCACAAACGCAGCTCATAGGGTGTCTTGGAAGGATATCTGTCGTCCTAAATGTGAAGGGGGTCTTGGCCTCTTTCGTTTAGAGGATGCTAACATATGTTTTCGGCTTCGTCTCATATGGATTCTGTTCAGTAACAGAAACTCGATATGGGTTGATTGGACATGGAAGAACACGATTCGTAAGCATGGATTTTGGGATACGCCTGTGACCGCAAACGTTCCTCATCACTTCAGAAGGCTTCTCAAGATGAGAGACTTGGCTCAAACTATGCTGAAAGTGCAGGTGGGAAATCGGAGGCGAGCCTCTTTTTGGTTTGATAATTGGACAGATTTGGGTCGGTTGATTGATTTCGTAGGTGAGCTAGGCCCCAGGCATTTTCGGTTTCCCCGGGAGTCAAGGATTCACGATGCTGCACCGACGGGATCATGGAACCTGCCGCCGGCCCGAAACGACAACCTGCTGCAAATTCAAGTAGGCTTGGCTAGCATTCTTCCGCCATCCGAAGACAAGGGGGACGACATTTTTCTATGGAGGCAGAAGACTGGAGACTTCAAGGCTTGCTTCAGATCTTCCGATACCCGGGCTTTGCTCAGCTGTCGAGGAGAAGAGGTTCAATGGCACATGCTCATGTGGTTCCGTGGGTATATTCCCCGGTATTCCTTCGTCCTATGGCAGGCATTTCAACGTCGGTTGCCTACCTCGGACAGACTTTCAACCTAGGGAATGCATGTGAACACCCTTTGTACCCTCTGCAACCAGGAGCAGGAGTCACACTTGCACTTGTTCTTCACCTGTGCATTCAGTTCAGATATATGGAGACCTACAACAGAGCTATGCTGGCCTTCACCGCCAACCGAGCCAGGCGACTGTCGCCGATGGATGGAGCAACATGCAGGAGAAAGCCACCGAGGACAACCGACAATTATTCGACTCGCAATGCAGATAGTAGTGTATGAGTTATGGCGGGAGCGGAACAACAGAATCTTCCGAGGGAAAGCCAGAACCAGTGGTCAGATACGGGCCAAGTTAGACCGGACTATGCGGAACACATTACTTTCCTGGAAGGTATCACATAGGCAGGCCAGAGACTGCACTTTACTAGAGCATTAGTATTATTTGACTCGTTATAGTTGAGAGTTTCCTTTAAGTTAAGGTTTAGGAGATTGCTATCGAAACGATTACCGCTTGCGCAGGGATTTGTTTACCTTTTGGGATATTTTATAAATGTCACACAAGGGATGTAAATCATAAAATTTTTTGATGAGCAATACAAAGCACCTTTCCAACAAAAAAAGAAGAAGCGGATCTTATGATCTCATGACAGAACATGATAAAGATGAAGGTTGGCAGGGGATCTTATGTGGACGAAACTAAAATGGTTGGCGTAAGCCTATATATCCAGCCAACTGTCATATGCGTGTGCGTATGTCTACAGAAATCCATCCAACTGATGAAGCCGGAGGAAGAGATTTGTGGTTCCAGTGTCGCTCTTGAGACAGCCTTCGTTTCAAGATCTATTAAGGAAATCTGAGGAAGAGTTTGGATTCGATCACCCGATGGGTGCACTCACCATTCCCTGCAGAGAAGAAATCTTTCTCCATCTCATATCTCGCCTCTACTTTTGATTAGTTTTTTTTCTTCTTCTTTTTCTAATGATTTTTCTTCGAGGGAAGAGATCATATGCAAGCAGAATCTCTCCGCGAAAGGGAAAACACAGAACTCTGTATGTAAACAGTCTTTTTCGCTCACGTTTCTGTGAGTTGTAAGATCCAAATTCCAAACCTTTGCACAAACATAATCAAACTCCTGCATTTTTGTCAGCGGATCCCCTGCCGTCAGATTTTCTCAGCTTTCTGTTCGTCATGTTATGTATGAAAAAGAAAAGAAACGAGAAGCCATCAAAATGGGCTTATGGACCGACAGAAGTAATTTTGGGCATAGCCCAACTTATTGATATGCGTTTCTGTGGCCCACTTTTCATTTCACTCCAACACGCTTTATATCTTGGAAAAATCAGTGTGTGTGGCGGAGGACATGGAACCGCCGGCAACCGCAACGAAACGCTCCTCCCGGCAGCTTATATTCGACCGCCGCTACGGCTGGGGGTAATTCTCCATCTTTTTCGAGTACCCATTTTAGTATTTCATCTAAAAAGCTGAATCCACCGGCCCCTGTTGAAATTCAGGGTCGACGAATGGAAGGATCCGTCGGAGGAAGCTCTCGCCGGCGGCCGAGGGATGTGGGTTGAAATTTTCAGCCTTTATTTACTGTAAAGGCTCATCCTTTGATATGTTTGGTTTCATTCGTTCTGTGCTTTGTGTTGGCTCAGGTTTTGTATTGTTCCCTTGGCGAAAACCGTCGTTCAGGCTGCTTCACAATCAGTGAGTCTTTTCCTGCCCCAATTATCAACATTGCTCTTGTGTTGATCAGCTTCCTAGTGGCGCTGACATTCGCCATTTTTTCTCATTTCACAGGCCAATTCAGCTGTAAAAGTTATGGATAGCGCGTTCTTATTCCCTCCTCAGGTGTTGAAGACCAATGTGGGCAACGAGCTTCAGAAATGGGCGGCGAGTGTTATGCGAAGGCAGGGAACACAAAATGAGTGAAGTGTGTTGGATTGTGGCCTTGTGGGTTTAGCTCTTATGTCGATGTTGGCTTCCGCTATCTTTCCTACAGACTTGGATTGTTCCGCTTTGTCTGTAGCTTAATCTTTTGCTAGTAATAAGGGTGAAACTATCTGTAGAACAAATATATAAATCGTTTTTCATAATTGAAGGGTAAAATCTGACAAGGCAAGACCCTGAACCTCACAACTCAGTGAAACATGAGGGGAAAAAAATGTGCTCTATGTAATGTTTTTGGAGGAGAAAATGATGATGAGACCGCCCGAAGGATCGCTCAAGAACCACACCCCTGTGGAACATCAACAGTGGTTGAGGGAGAAATTGCTTTGATGATTGCAGCAGACGAGACTTGATGTCTTTTTCTAGCATGAGACTTCGTCCGTATATATAAGCTATAATGGCACGTGAAGATGTGTCTTGTTTGAGTTAGCATGATTCCAAGGAGTGAAGTTATTGATGCCATTTTTCAAGAAGTCACCTAGAAGGACCCAAAGTCACGTATACCATTTTCAAGGAGTCTTTGTAGAAAGTGTTGAAAATGATGGTTGAATGTTTATGTCGGTAGAATACAACAAAAAGAAAGAGTTGTAAGAGAAAGAAGTATAAGAAAAAGAGTCACAATTTTCTGAGTTTCACTTGAGCTTTCGGAAAGTACCACGAGTGGTCTCCTCTTAAAATTCTGTTAAGAGCAGCTGTTCATTGATTCAAAACATGTTTGAGGTATGAGTTCACTGATTTCTTCGCGCATATCAGTTATCTCCCGAGCATAAGAGCAGCAGCAGTTCCATGAAGAGTTTCTGGAGTGTCTAAGGCTGAACACAGAGCACCGGCCGGCTTCGTTTAAGCTCTTGAAATCCATAACTCAAACCACTTGAAGTCGAACTAGACCTCTTTCCTCTTCCCTTTTACCACTGGTTTCACATTATCCCTCTTATCTTGAGCCTACGCATAGAGCACTCTAACTTCTCAATGCTTTCTTGGAGGCTGAAGCAACACCCCATTGCAGAAATCCAATAGAATTTTTGAACTAAGAATATAAAAGGTTTTATTAGAGTGACAATTCTACAGATTCCACGTTATTTATAGGTTATTATATAATCATATTATTATCAATTCCCTATCATGAGATTAACTATTTATATGTTTTTGCTATAAATAGCGTGGAATCTGTAGAGTTGTCATTCTAATAAAACCTTTTATATTCTTCGTTCAAAAATTCTATTGGATTTCTGCAATGGGATTAACTATTTATATGTTTTTGCTATCTATCAAGGAGAATTCCCGAAATGATAGGAGATCTTTACTTGCATATTGGTATTATTTGACGCGAGAAACACAACATTAATCCAATAGCTTGTTTCTATCTTAGTTACCATTTTCTAATGGGTTCCAAATCTTTTGTATGCAAACAATTGTTCGGATGTAACTTTTTCGGTATATAATACAAATCACCTCTTACAAAAAAAAAACTATTTATATGTTTAGCATGATCCAATAAAAAAATTAAATGTTTATAAAATTTAATTTAGTGTCTTATATAAACTAGAAATGCAATGAACATAAATATGTTTCAATGTTTAATGCCCGTTTTTTAATTTGATGTCTAGATAACAAGATTCAATGTTTTAATAAAATGAATTAATGTTTAAAGATTCTGTTTTATATTAGATAATTATATTATCAAATCTTCAGGGAATTTGTTTATTAGCATGATATAATAATAAAAAAATTAAATGTCTACATGATTTTTGGTGAAAACTTAATTTTTTTTTTCTTGCTCAGAAGTTCATCTACCTTCTTCACAATCTCCTCAACATCCAAGATCCGATTCGCGACCACATGAGTTCGTTGACGCTATGTCGACTCCTTTCTGCCCAATCTCCCCATGGTGTGGTTATGGTTTTTTTTTTTTTCAACCAGTAGAAGTAAAGATATATGACAGCCAAATTTGTCATACGAAAATTTCCAATAAATATTTCATTTTTCTATACAAATTTTTTGCTTTCCTAATATATTTTAAATCATTCATCTTCTATAAATATCGTGATAATTTTTTGATTATTATAATTATGGTTTAAAAACAAATAAAAAACTTAAAAAGTGCACGGATAATGTACGCTTGGGTATTCTTGTAAAACCTAAGTCAATAAATGAACGGTGGATATGCTATTCTTTCGGGATCAATCTTGTTAACGATGCGGTCAATAAAATAATAATCATTAAGAGTGAAGATAGTAAAATAAATTGAGACTTTGTAGTCTCTATAATAATAATAATAATAATAATAATAATTGAATCATATTTAACCTGTTGAAGTAAAGATATAACCTATGAATATATCGTTGGTGTCAAATTATTTAACCTATAATTATTATTATTATTATTATTATTATTATTATTATTATTATTATTATTATTATTATTTAACTAATAATAATTGAATCATATTTAACCTGTTGAAGTAGAGATATAACCTATGAATATATCGTTGGTGTAAAATGATTTATTTAACCTATAAATATATAACAACCAAATTTGTCATACAAAATTTCCCAATAAATATTTTATCTTTCTACACAAATTTTTTGTTTCCTTAATATATTTTAAATCAGTTGAGTCACTTTTCAAATATTTTGGATTGAAGAACCTCATCTTCTATAAATATCATGACAATTTTTTAAAATTATAATTATGGTTTAAAAACAAATAAAAAAAAACTTACAAAAGTGTATGTACGCTAATTATAAGTTAACACATTTTGCGTTGTAATTGGACAAAGATGGGCATTCTTGTAAACCCTAAGTCAACACGTGAATTTAATAGGTCAAACCTCATTTAATCCATTTGAAAAAATTAATCAAATGGATAAACCTTTTGGATTTATAAATGGATCAACCCGACCCATTTTGACATTCTGATGAAGTTTTGTCAGGAAAACACACGTCATATCATTATCGCCACATCATCAAAATTTTACCACGTACATACACACACACACACATTTGTATTCTGCGTCGACGTCCGGATCTTCACCTCTAAAACCAGATGATGATCATTGTCTCGTTTGACAAAAGGCCCAACTAATGTAAATAGGCTTCTCACTGGGCCCTCTAGGATGGCCCATTACCATCTGACGCATCTGATCTCGTGCTATCCACGTGGCGGATTAACACATGAATAAATCACGTATACATTTAATTAGTTTAAACTTAAACACGTGGCATAACTTGTGGAAGTAAACAAACATGAATGCAGACATGGATTTGGACTTTGGAGGGGAAGAGGAGGGAGGGAGGCAGGAGTAACATGGGGGTTCATGTGAGGGACATGTCGTTGTCAAACCACAAGGGGACATCGTCCCAATTTCGTAAACCCAATTGGATTTCATTTTCTCCCCAACAAATCTCGTTCGCAGAACATGCAAATGACTACGACCTCTTAATTCCCCCTCTCTTTTTGCTTTTCCATTTGCCAATTGATGTGATTAGAGATCACGCATGAAATGAATAAGAAAAAAGATATTGTAGACCATATATTATGGTATTCAACGTCAATCCCCGACAACAAAACGAGAAATACTTATGTAGAGTGTCGAAGCTTTTTTGTGTCACAAGGGTACATGTATTGTTATATAACATACTACTATGGGTGAAGCCAATGCGCTCTCTCTAGTGTTGTCGTTGAAGCTATTGGCAGAGAGGTAACGGTGTGGATATCCAAAAACTTAAACATAATCCCTAACAAGATCATGAACGTCAACAATCCACATATACCGACATTTGTTCGTACGCTATCATGGAAATTTACTGGTACGAGAGAGAGAGAGAGAGAGAGAGAGAGAGAGAGGGACCATGCTGTCGAGGGGAGGACCAACAATGAAGGGAAACCCCAATGGGTTTGGCTCCCACAGTGTCACATATGCCCCCAATATACCTCCTGGCTTTTTGTGTATCCTTGAAAAAAAAAATCTAATTCATCCAAAATATTAAAATAATTTATACTGATTTTTCTGTTTCGGTAATTTTAGTTCCCTAAATTACAGATTTTTAAATGAAGCCACCGGTCACAAATGCGTCTGTTTTCCAATTTATAATCGATTTTTGGAAAACTAATAAATTTCCCAAGAGCGTTTCTAAGAGACTAATCATATTTGTTTTTTTACTCGAATGAAAAAAAATATGATTGTTCATTGTGTGTAAAGGTTGTATATAAGTATATATATTTCATAAGAGAAACGTAGATATATATATATATATATGTAAACATTACTACATTAGTAGCCGACGAACAGTCCCCATCCTCCTCCATAAATAAATAGCAACCTCACCATCTCTTACTCCTCCGCCATCTCCACCTCATCTCTCTCTCAAAGAACGTAAAAAATTCTCACTCGAGAAACACAGATCAACAATGGCGGTCAAGAAATCTCAGAAACTTTCACAGACAGCAATGCTGAAGCAAATCCTCAAAAGATGCTCGAGTTTGGGCAAGAAACAGGGATACGACGAGCATGGCGACGTGCCGAAGGGCCATTTCCCTGTCTACGTGGGGGAGAAGCGGACGCGATACATCGTACCGATCTCGTTCTTGGGCCATCCCGAGTTCCAGACTTTGCTCCAGCAAGCCGAGGAGGAATTCGGATTCAATCACGACATGGGTCTCACCATCCCTTGTGAAGAAGTCGTTTTCCTCTCTCTAACATCCATGATCAGATGAACAAGAACCTGTGCGCTCTTAATTATTGTTGCTGACATATTATTATCAGGTGGATTTTTTTTTTCTCGGACAACCATTGATCCCGAGATCCTTTTTTCTGGAGAAATCTACGTAAACAGCCTTCTACATGTGGATGGATCATGTGTGTGAATTTTGAGTCCTCAAGAGAAGGCTTTAACCTAAGTGGGTCTGCTAGGATTCTATCTTTTTTCCTGTTCTTGGTGGGTTGAGATTTCATCGGAAGCTGTTTCAGCTCTCTCAAAAACCAGTCAATTAAGTGTTTTCTTGGTTTAATATGTGTAAATATTTTAGGGTTTCCTCGCAGATGTAATTCTATGAGAGAGAGATGTTGAATAAATTCATCAGTACTGGATCTTTTTGCGAGTATGGTGGTGTATACGTACGTATATATCCTAACCTTATGTGCAACTAGTCAGGTTTATAAATCATCCTAATGGCGTCGTAAAACTAATGACGGGAAAGTGCCTGAAATATGAGATTCTATGACTTACTAGACGTATGATTCTATGAATTGAAGTTGGGAAATGTTACAGCCGAAAGTGATCAAACGAATTCTGTTCTTATTCTCTTCTGCAATCTCATGTATATACAGACACTGATGAACCTCAGACCTAAAACCAGAAAAGGAAAATACAGAGCAATATGCAGAGTTCCCATGTTGGGCTGATCTGCGAATATATACACAGTATATTTCCCATTACCCCCCTCAAGTTGGAGCGTAAATATCATGCAAGCCCAACTTGTCTAAGAACGTATCGAATTCCTTTCGACCAAGCGCCTTAGTGAATATATCTGCAAGTTGTTGAAGACTGGAAACATGTCTTGTGATGACAGTGTTGCAGCCAATATGATGACGAAGGAAGTGACATGCAATCTCGATATGTTTCGTTCGATCGTGGAAAACATCGTTCGCTGCAATATAAATCGCCGCTTGACTATCACAGTGAAGAACCATTGGATCAGAATGAGGAACGCCCAGTGACAGAAGGAGACCTTTGAGCCAGATTAGTTCACAAGTGGCGACAGACATAGCCCTATATTCCGCTTCGGCCGATGACAACGAGACAGTTTGTTGCTTCTTAGACTTCCAGGATACAGGAGAGTGGCCGAGTATACTGTGTATATATTCGCATTAGGAAATGCAATGACCCAAAGAGAGAGAGAGAGAGAGAGAGAGAGAGAGAGAGAGAGAGAGAGAGAGAGAGAGAGAGAGAAATGTACGAAAGAGTGGATACGTACGTACTCCAAAATTAAATCCAAGTCACAAATACTAATCCATCACATGCATGGGATGGGATGGGACCATCGATTTTATTGGAGGGAGTTTGTACGTACACATATATTTGTCCCAAGCGAAGAAAAACAAAAACAACAAACAGTAGTTGAAGCAAAGGACTGTCTCTACCCTAGTAATGAGTTGTTGGTCCAATATATATACATATATACATATACATATGTATGTATGCATTCAAATTCAATTGAATGCACTTCCCTTCCCCTTTTTTCTCCTCTTCCTATGAACCACAAATCCTATATGACAGCAACTACTCCTCCAAATGCCCTCCCTCTATTTTCTTTCTCCGCGGAATATCTTTTACCCCAATTTCCAAATTATTCATTTTCGTCCACATGTACAAGTCTCTGATATCTTCATGCCTCGTCATACATACATACGTACATATATATATATATATATATATATATGCATAAATATATCTATATTAAATTTGTATACGGATATATACGGATTTTGATAAAACGGTTCCACGTTTCGACAAATGCTAGTGCAATCAAGGACATTTTTTTTTGGAAAAGGTAGAAACCATTTCTTTTATAATAAAATTAACTTGAATATTAGAAAAGGAATAGGCTTTGTGTTTCCATGTATTTAGGCGAAAAATAAAAAATATTTTAAAAAGGGGTAATTGATATGGTGGACTAATAAAGAACGTATAAGTATATGTACCATTGAAAGGGAAACGTTTTGGGACAAACTCCATCCACATGTCTTTGGCGCATGCTTCCTCGCGAGAATATACCCACCAACATAAATAAAGTTAATTATTATCATTCCCTTTGCCTAATTTGAGATGTTTCGCCCAATTCATTAGTTGAAAGTTTTAAAAACATTTATTCTTAGAAAAAACTTTGATTTTAGAACATTCTCTATATATCCATGTATAGGTTTATTTGTGAAGAAACCCACATATTTGTAAGGTTTCTACGAAGGGCCGATGATTTTTGGGAGTGTTTTTCTAGAAAAGAACACTTAAATTCCCTTGTAGTCACTTTGTCCGATGAAAAACATGTTTACATGTTGATCAAAAAGAGAGAAAAAAGGAAACTGTATCATATGTAAATGATACTCGAATCTGTAGAGAAGGAAAATTGCTTGATTCTTTTAGAGTGATTTGCTTCCAACGGTGTGATCTCGAGGTTGCCTTTTTTGTGTGTGATTCTCCTGACTAGATTGACTCAGTCTGATGCTGAGACTCAGTCGGTCTGATGAACTCTCCGAGTCGGTCTGATGTTGGCTCGCGTCTGACCATTAGTTATCTTCTCCTGGATGAAGTGGCAATCAACTTCAATGTGTTTCGTGTGTTCATGAAACACGGAGTTGGTTGCGATGTGAATTGCCGCCTGGTTGTCGCAGTGTAGAGGCGTGGGCGTCGGTATCGATGTGAAGGTCGTGGAGAAGTTATCGCAGCCATAGGACTTCACTGGTTGTATTTTCCATTGCTCTGTACTTTGCTTCTGCACTAGATCTCGCCACCACCGTCTGCTTCTTACACTACAAAAAAAACCCCTAATATCAACGGATTTTTCCGTTGAAATCACATAAATATCCGTTAAAAATCGATGATTTCAACGGATATTGCAACAGACACGACCCGTTGCAAATCGGTCGTTGAAATTTGAATTCCGTTACAATCCATTGATAATGTTAACGATATTTCAACGAGTAATTTCCGTTGATCATTGCAACGGTATTGCAACGGAAGTTACCGTTGATATATTTCAACGTTTTTTGCAACCAAAATATTCGTTGTTACTTAGCAACGAATTAACCGCTGATCGTAACAACGGAATTCCGTTGATAATTTTCGTTGCAAATGTTAACGAAATGTCGTTGATAGTAACTGTTGCAAATTTACAATGACAGCTATCGGTGGAAAATTTCGTAACTAATATCAACGATTACTATCAACGGACGTCCGTTCACATCAAAACTATCTACGGATCTATCCGTTGATATGCATTTATATATATATATATTTATATATTAAAATTAATATATATATATATATATATTAATTAAAAATATAAATATATAATTTAAAAATATTAAACCATACAATTAAACCAGGTTCGATACAAAATATAAAATTAAATAACCGAAAACTAATTCAAACTTTTGGTTTCTTCGTCTTCGGTCGTTCCGAGAGTTCGATCGCAGGAGGTTCTGTCGGCTGAAGGTGTTATGGAAGAAGGTGGAGGATGAACTCCTCTAAGCAGCTCGATCATGTGTTCGAGATTAGATATCTTCGCCTGTTGCTCTTCCCATTTCACATGTTGTTCCGTCATTTGCCGCTCCGTCTCTTCCTTCTGATGTTGGAGCGATCATTCAAGTTGTTATATCCGACGTTCTTGATTGGTATCGATCTGTACCTGTGGATGAACCGACGATCCAAAATCTTGTAGTGAATCTCTCTGGAGGCCTCCTAAACCGTAGATACAGTCTTTGTTCCACTCAACAGACTACAAAATAATACATATTATATATAAATTATTTAATCAATAATAATATAATTTAAAGATTGAATAAATAAATTTGATTTTATACCTCAACATTACATTTGTCTTGATCGGTAGGAGACAAGTTGGTCCCCGACGATGAACTAGCAGCCGCTATTTGGGTGAGTTATGATAACTTCTCGTTCACTAGTCCCAACACCCGTTCAGCTCGAGGATCGACGAACCGACCATCGGGACGTCTATGCGTCCGATTAACCAACTCAACGATGGACACTTTTCGTCCCATTTCTCGTTGCTACAAATATAATATATAAAATATATTAAATTAATATATAATTATAACTTGTGACAATATAATTAAAATTAATACCAATTCTTTCGCCCGTTTTTTGAAATATTTGGCGCCAGAAGTGTGACGATGAAGCCTATATCCTTCAACTTGTTGGCTGAGACGACTCTCTCTGGCTTTTCGACTCTTGTCTTTGAATTGATCTGAATTCCAATGCATTAAAAGAGCATTGAAGATGTCATCTGTCGCCCATAATGGTCGCTCTACCTTTTTGTCGTACTTCCGCTTTGCATTGCTCATGAGAAGTTTGATTCTCGTATGCCCCAACACGTTAAACTCTTTGTAAACTCTATCGGTGATTAATTTTTTTCACCGAAAAGTTTGCTAGAAAAAAATACACACACATTAGTATTAATTTAATAATTAGATTATAACGGATTAGTATTATATTTTAATACTTACAATAAAAGATAACCACCACTGCCGCCGAATGTGGTGTGGAGCTTGTTAGGAATTCCTGGGATCTCATGAGCGAATCTAATTCCTAAGAGATCGATTCTAGGGTTTATGCAGCGGATGTAAAACAAAAATTTTGATGAAACCCTAGAACCTATCATGCATGATCTTGTAGAAACGTTAGAACGCTTACCTCAATCGATCCGGGGCCTAGATCAATTGATCTGTTCGTCCGATCACTGTAGGCAGGAAGGATACCTTGCCCTCTACATGTATCCACACAGCGGAAAGGATTCCAACGGTTGGAACTTGTCTGCTAGGACTGAAGAACACGTTCTTCTTTGCGCAAGGGTTTCAGGGATCTTTCTCTCAGGTTTTTCACTCTCCAAACCTCTCCTTAGGGTTTGAAATTCGTGCCAAGAGAGTTAGTGAGGCGTTCCCTAAGTTTATCCTACTTAAAACCCTAATTAAAGCGAGTTTAGGAAATCCCGACGTCTGGACCGACCGGTCTGGAGCTTACGTCTGGACCGATCGGTCCATAGGTCTGGACCGATCGGTCTGGAATACTTTCCAGACCGTGTGACTGTCACACGTTATCTCCGGACCGACCGGTCCACGTGTCTGGACCGATCGGTCTGGGTTGGTTGGACCGACCGGTCTAGAAGGTCTAGACCGGTCGGTCTGGCCTCCGCTCCACCGGGATTTTCTCGTCTCTTCTCGTGCATTCGTCCTTTCATGTGTGTGTGACCCTGTAGGCTCATCCGATATAGCAGTATAACACGAAATCTCTTATTTCGTTACACAAGTCATAGGCGGTCTCTAGCAAGACACTATGACTACCTATCTCGAATAGAGTTTGTTCGCGATCCTACGAGCGCCAATGATGATTCCGTTTGATGATCCTTTTGTATCACGATATCATATGTCGAATATAAGGCATGGACAAACCACCTTATCTGATTCGATTGCTTTCTCGTTCACTGAGTTCGACTGTCCGAAATAGACGACGTTCGTCTATAGTGCGGCCACACATTTCTACAGTCTCGCTCACACGAGGGGCCCAGCGATATCTCTCTCTTTTACGAGAGGTACAAATCCCTTCTTGACTATCTACAATCGAGCACATGATTCGTTTCGTACCTGATACACGCCTTTATAGTCCTCCTGTTACGCAGGACGTTTGACGTAATCAAAGTACGCAACTCCTCATGCTGGATTCCGTAGATATCTCAGGTCTTAGGATCCAATCATGGAACCATCATATGATATTCAAGTCATGATGCTAGTCCATGTGACAATCTCATGCGGGTCAATCCAATATTCCGTTCTCCAACGAATACCTATGATTGTGATCGTATCCAATACCTATGATCATCTATATGATCATCAATCAGACATCATACTAGTCTTATTATGTCGTTATTCCCATAACGACACAAGACTAGGGAGTTAAGTATCATTCATAATGATAGATGGTTTTCATAACACATCTAGTATGCAAGAACATGTAATGAATCAAATACTCTCATAAAACCATAGAAAGTATCAATACATCAAATGTATCTAAATAAATCTCATAAATAGTACATCATAGAGCACTAAACCAACAGAGATACAGTCCAAGAATAATACAGCTCAGATATACGAACTGTAATTATTCTAGTCAATGCATTCTTAATTTGATTATCATTAACTCCAAACCTACATAATATAATCATTAGTTAGTAACTTCAATAAAAAAAACAAAAAAAAAACATTATAATTATACCATAATCCATCATCGCAGTCAGAATCGATGATGGAAACGGTGCGACTATCGAAAGCATCCAGTGTTGCATCGACATCAAACATCGTATCCTCGTCGAACACAGGCGATGCATCAGGTGGAAGTGGCAACTGTGATGGTGGTGGATGCGGGGGTGGAGGCGTTCTAGCAGATCCCTCCAATAATCCTCTACCTCTATGAACCCTGGTAGAAAACTGTAATAACAAATGTTATTTCTATATATATAACATAACTGAAAAATATTAATTTATAAAATATAATAAATACAAAATAAAAAAGTATACCATTGGAAGGGAAAATCACTGCGTTTTTTTGGTGGAGGCGCTCCTTTTTTTTTTCAGATCCGGATTGAAAGTAAGGAGAAAGAAAATCGCTGGCGGATTTATAGATCATATCAACGGACATCCGTTGATATTTTAATTTCAACGTACATCCGTTGTAAATTTCGTCGATTTTAAGACGCTCTGATTGGCGGATGAACATATCAACGACCATCTGTTGAAAATATCAACGGAAAATTCAACTTTGTAGATATTTTCAACGGATAGTCGTTGATATTTCGCTGCATTTAATTGCAGATCCTGGAGATAAATCAACGGTAATACGTTGAAAACATTGGAAATTGAATATATCAACGGAATTCTGTGGATAGTTTCAACGGATAGCCGTTGATATGTGGCTGCATTTAATGGCAGATCCTACAGATAATAATTCAACGGTTGTCCGTTGATATTATCAACGAAATTCCGTTGATAGGTTAAAACTTATAAACAAAAATTGAAATCCGAAAGTGAAAAAAAAAATTAAAATATTCAAATTCAAAATATTAAAAAAATATATATAAAAATTACAACGAATCGTTATCATTTTCACTTTCGTGTGATGTATCATCGTGATCGGAAATAAATTCATCGGGTTCAACTTGGGTAAAATTATCAATATCTTCATCTTCTACATCCGCAACTACAAGTGTGTCTTCATAATCTTCAAGTCGAATAGGAAACACTGAATTTTCACTTGGGTCTTGCACCACTTCTTCTGAATCTTCAATTGTTGATGAATTGATCACCATTCTTCGAGGATTGATTTTCACCACAGATGACTATTGATCTTCTTTGCGTATTTTATGTTGGGATACATGATATTTTGGGTATGGAATGAAACAGACCTGATCACTTTGATCCGAGAGAATAAAAGGATCATATTTAGGATATGCTCATGTTGGATTGATGTCGATTCCTCCCATTTGTTTTTTCGCGATCCACGTCCCATGGTTGTATCGAACCAATGACATCGAAAGACAACTGTTTTCAGACCGACTAATACGGGATATTCGATCTGGATGATATGATGTAAAACTCCAAAAAAATCTGAATCATCTGATCAATCACTGTAATTCGAACTCTTGATGCACTCTCTGTAGTTGAACGTATTACGATGTTTCCCATGTTCAATCGTGTGAAATGTGTATCCACGCGTGAACATGATCGACCATGATATCACTCTTCTGCTAGGCCCTTGTGATAAATCTCGCACCCAATGCGGAATCCTCTCGTCACGTAAAGATTGAACCTACAACCACAAGAATCAATTTGTTGGGTTAGCAATCATATATGTATATATGATTAAATTACTATTATACATATCCACTAACATGGTCTCTCAACCAAGATGCGTAGTTTTCTTGTTTCAATTCGTCGAAAGCTTCGACACTTAAATTTGGGTAAGCTTCTAAAACCTGCTCCTCAAAGATCCTGCAAAATGTTGATACGTTGAATATTCAGTTTCGCTCTCACATAGGATTGAATATTGAATGTAGCTACAATATATATGCGCATGTACCTCTCGTAATGACGAAGTTCTACGCAATTCAATAAAATATAAGTAGCGAGATGGTTATACTCCTGTACAGTTAACCAATGTTCCTCTTATTTACCACCCATCTGGCCTGTCGGCATAGAAAACTCCGGAATGTCGTCTATAGACCAAGATTCATAATGATATAGATATGTATCCAAATCATTATTGTCTGACCTTCGTTCCTTCGTCGGAATTTGAGGTTCAAAATAAAATGAGCTAAAATATATGATTTCTTCTAACAAATATTGCTTCACAATTGAACCTTCAAACACAACTTTGTTTTTTGCCTTTTTCATTAAATGGAAGAAAATCCGTTCAAATGGATACATCCATCTAAATTGAACTGGACCTCCTACGATCGCTTCATCTGAAAAATGAACGGCTAAATGCTCAATCACATCAAAAAATGATGGGAATACCTTTTCCAATGCACATAGTATCTCCGTGATGTTGATCTTTAGAACTTCCAAATTACTTCTTCTTAAATTTTTGGCATAAATATCTCTGAAAAATGAACTTATACCACATAATCCTTCGTGCACACTCGGTTTTAACAGTTCTGCAAAAGCAATCGGAATGAGACGTTGCATAAAAACATGACAATCATAGTTCTTCATTCCTATAAGCTTCGTTGACTCCATATCAACGCAAAGAGCTATTTTTGAGGCATATCCATCAGGAAATTTCACTTCTTTCTGCAACCAATTCATCAAAACTTTCTTTTCACGACTCAGTAATCTAAAGATTGGAGTTAGTGTCTTACCATCATGTGTTAGCTTCAACTCTTTTCTTTTACAGATTTCATTCATGTCCTTCCTCGAATTGACATTATCCTTTGTCTTTCCTGATACATTCAGAACAATATTGATGATGTTATCAAACAAATTCTTTTCTATATGCATCACATCCAGATTATGTCGGAGTGTAAGCGAACTCTAATAAGGTAGATTCCAGAAAATACTCCGTTTATACCAGTTGTGCCGATCACCAAATCCTTTGCATTTTGTATGCCCAAAATTACCTCCACATCGAACGGATTCTTGCAAATCGTCAATAATACCCTGTTTATCTGCAATATTGGAGCACACTCTTTAACAATTCAACCTTTCACAAACGCAATATGGTTTTGCCGCAATGGATGATACATTGGAAGAAACCGTCGATGACAATCGAACCAATACGATTTTCGTCCGTGCTTTAAGTAAAACACATCAGTTTCTTCCAGACAATATGGACACGCCAATCTTCCATGTGTGCTCCGTCCAAAGAGCATACCATATGCAGAAAAATCGTTGATCGTCCATAGAAGCACAACTTTTAGTGTGAAATTTCGTTTCACACTAACATCATATGCAAGAACTCCAATGTTTCACAAATCAGTCAATTCCTTAATCAAAGGTCGTAGAAACACATCAAAACTCTTCTTCAGGTGATCTGGCCGAGGAATCAACAATGTTAGAAATATAAATTCTCTTTTCAGACACATCTCAGGGGGTAAATTATATGGCGAGAGTATCACAGGCCATAATGAATATTGCATGCCAGATTGTCCGTACGGACTAAAACCACCCTGCATAAGCAGAGATAAACATTCCAAGGCTCAACAGCAAAATGAGGGAATACCTTATTGAAATCTTTCCATGCAATGTCATCGGATGGATGTTGCATATCTTCTGTCGAGCTCGAATGATTTGCATGCCATCTCATATGTGATGTCGTTTTCTCTTATTCATATAACCTTCTCAATTTATACGACACAGGCAAAAAGAACATCTTCTTATATGGCACTTTTTCTAGAGATCTTTTCTTACTCGGTCGATATCTATTCGCTCCACAAAATTTACACTTCATCAAATCTTTATCAGTATCCCAAAAAAGCATGCAACTGTCTCTGCAGACATCAATCTTTTCATGAGGCATTCTCAAATCCTTCAAGATTGCTTTCGTATCATAATATGACTGCGGAGCTTGATTGTTTTCCGGTAAATACTCATGCAATGTCTTGCAAAACGAATCCATCAATTCTCAATAACATTATAATCTGTTTTCATGCTTATCAATCTTGATGCTAATGATAATCGAGAATGAACTTGTTTGCATCCTTCGTATATAGGATGATTTGCCATCGTGAGCAAATGACGAAAAATATTTTTGCGTCATTATTCGACTCTTCATATTGTTGTTGAACTTGCTCAAATACCCCCGGAAAAACATCTGTCACCATTTGAGCGTACGAATTTCTTGTTTCAAAATCAAAAGATTGATTTTCTCCAATTGCTTCTACCTCCTCTGTCTGTGTCCATACAACAGTATTCATCGTTGTCCTGACTTCTTCTCCATGCATATGCCTTACGTAGTAATCATCCATAAAACCCCTTCGATATAGATGTTTGCAGACCACTTCTTGGCTTAGAAATTTTAAATTTCTACAATCTTTACATGGACATTGCAATTTTTCGTGCTCTTGACATAAAGGTTGCGTTGAAGCAAAACTCATAAATTGCTCCAAACCAACACAAAACTCGGGTGTAACTTCTTTTGTTGTTGGATCTTCTCTACGATATTTCCAGTGCCTTGAAACATGTATATTTCGGTTTGAGGAAGAAGAAGACATTTTGAGATATTTTGGTTGTGAATGGGAGAGAGGAGGCAATTTTTATATAATTGATATATCAACGGATGTCCATTGAAACTAAAACAGCTACAATTATCAACGGACATCTGTTGCAACGAAAACGGCCACAAATATCAACGGACATCCGTCGATAATTCCAACGACATGAATCTATTGATATTTAGCCATTGAAGTATTTAACGCATGAATTCCGTTGTATAAAATCGTTGAAATATATCAATGGAAATACCCGCTACTATTCTGTTGAGAATCCATTGAAATTATATCAACGGATAATTCCATTGATAATATCCGTTGATATAAGGCTGTTTTTTTATAGTGTTACTTTTTCATGAAACGAGGTTGTCTCTAATAAAGGTGCAATACCCAATTGTAGATTTCCTATCCTTGCGATCGCATGCCCAGTCTGCATCACAGTAAGCAACGATGCGCGTGTGTTGTTGACCATCCATATTCCTTTGTCGGGCATTCCTTTGAGATATCCACCATTTGTCAGTGAGTAGTTATTGGTGTATGCATCCATTGACTAACCTGATGTACAACAAAGCTAATGTCAGGACGCGTAATTGTAAGGTAAATAAGCTTACCTACAACACGTCGTTATTGCTCTGGATTTTCGAACTGTTCCCCCTCAGATTGATCCTTGAAATGATCCTCTAGCGACATTTGGACAGATTTGGCTCCAATTTTACCTATTTCACTAAGTAAATCCAGTGTGTACTTACGTTTAGCATAAGAAAATAGAATTAATAGTACGAGTTACTTTAATACCAAGGAAGTACTTTAAAACTCTTAAATTTTTAATATCAAAAACAGACTTAAGGCATTGGTTTGCTTCTGTAATGCCACTAGACAATAGTTATTATAATGCCATGAGTTGAGTGAGAAGTGAACAAAGAATGATTGGAATCACTCCTTGTAAAACCTTTTTCCGTGAGGGTCATGTAAAGACGATGATACCAAGTTCATGGTAATTGTTTGAGTCCATAGATAGCCTTACGTAATTTGCACACCTTTTCCGATGTAGTGAGTTTCGTATATCTCGACGGAGGAGTCATAAAGATTTCTTCAGAAAGATCTCCTTGAAAAAATGCATTCTTCATGTCCATCTGCCATAATTCTCAATTAAGGTTAATGGATAACGAAAGTACAACACGTACGGACAACTTAGCAACCGACGCAAACGTATCCGTATAATACTCGTCGTAGGTTTGTGTATATCTTTTGGGGACCAATCGAGCTTTGTGTCGCTCCACTTCACCGGTGCTTTTGTATTTGATCTTATAGACCCATTTGCAACCTACGAAATGTTTATCAGGTGAAAGAACCAGACTCTAATACTATGATAAAATCTACATATTTGTAAATTTTCTATGAAGAATAGAGGATTTTTGGGAGTGTTTTTGTAGAAAAGAACACTTAAATTCCCTTGTATCACTTTGTCCAATGAAAAACGTGTTTACATATATGCTGATCAAAGAGAGAGGAAAAAGGAAACTATATAATATGTAAATGATACTCGAATCTGTAGAGAAAGAAAATTGCTTGATTCTTTCATAGTGATTTGCTCCCAACGATATGATCTTGAGGTTGTCTTTTTTGTGTGTGATTCTCTCAATTAGATTGATTCAGTCTGTTGCTGAGACCGAATCGGTCTAATGCATTCGCCGAGTCGGTCTGCGTCTTCTCCTCGTGATATGTCTTCCGTAACAATTTGGAAGATTCACCTCTCAATTTGAATATTAAGACTATAATAATAACGAAAGGAAGCTTAACTTTATTAATCAATATTAGAGTATTTATACAAATGTGATAACCCTAATTATATATACATGATATTACATATATACCCTCTTATAAAGACATATAATCGCTATACAATTATATTTTTATAATATATAATATATCCCCAAAAAACGCATGCCTATCGTCTATACATGATGCAGTTATGGTAAGATTCTTCCTCCTTTGTATATATCTGCTTGGGTGATTAGATTTTTTTTTTTTTTTTTTTTTTTTTCAATCCACTAAGTAGTAGATAACTATCATTGTATATTAATTTAAAAAAAATCATCAGTTAAAACGTTTTCTTACTTCATAAGCCTCTACCTATGTAACACGTGTACGTGCTTTAATGCCAGAATCTAGCTTCACAATATTATCAATCACAGCGCAGATTCTCTTCGACTCTTTAATCGAGCATTGAAACTTGCTCATTTGTTTCCTAATAAATCATGATAATCACGACTTTATTTCCATCTCCATCCTATTCACCCATATACCATATATCCACCACCGATATCAGAATCCATAGCTCTAGACTTTCCCACGTTTCTAAACCTAGAAAAACCACCCCCTCATATATATTATATATATAAGAAGAGCCATCCCCCTCTCTCTTGCTCCCTGCCTCTCGGAGAAGCTTTGACCAGAGCTCATCCATGGCGGCCGCCGTCAAAATCTCCTCCGTCCTTCCCCGTTCTCTCTCCTTCAACACCAAGGAAGCTCCTCAAAATACCCTTTTTCCCTCCTCCGCCAAAACCTCCCTAAAACCCTTCACTTTCTCAACTCATCTCTCCGTTTTCCCCAGAAACCCACTTCCCTATTCAGTTTCGCTCTCACATAGGATTGAATATTGAATGTAGCTACAATATATATGCGCATGTACCTCTCGTAATGACGAAGTTCTACGCAATTCAATAAAATATAAGTAGCGAGATGGTTATACTCCTGTACAGTTAACCAATGTTCCTCTTATTTACCACCCATCTGGCCTGTCGGCATAGAAAACTCCGGAATGTCGTCTATAGACCAAGATTCATAATGATATAGATATGTATCCAAATCATTATTGTCTGACCTTCGTTCCTTCGTCGGAATTTGAGGTTCAAAATAAAATGAGCTAAAATATATGATTTCTTCTAACAAATATTGCTTCACAATTGAACCTTCAAACACAACTTTGTTTTTTGTTGACGAGCTTCACGAAGAATGCGGTGTTGTCGGAATCTTCGGCGATCCGGAAGCTTCCCGCCTTAGCTGCGCGGCCCTTCACGCGCTCCAGCACCGAGGCCAAGAGGGCGCTGGGATCGTAGCCGTCAATCAGAAGGGCCTCGAGTCCGTCAAAGGCGTCGGATTGGTCGGCGACGTGTTCAAAGAATCGGATATCAACAATCTTCCCGGCGATATAGCCATAGGACACGTCCGGTACTCCACCGAGGGAGCATCCATGCTCAATAACGTCCAGCCCTTCGTCGCCAGCTTCAAGTTCGGCTCGGTCTCGGTGGCGCACAATGGCAATCTCGTGAATTACAAGCAACTGAGACAAAAGCTCGAGGAGAATGGTTCGATCTTCATTAGTAGTTCGGACACCGAGGTTGTACTTCACCTGATCGCAACCTCCAAGGCCCAGACATTAATGGCGAAGATCCTCGACGCCTGCGAGAAGCTTAAGGGAGCCTACTCGATGGTGTTTGCGACAGAGGATACGCTGTATGCAGTCCGCGATCCGTTCGGGTTCAGGCCACTGGTGATGGGCAGAAGAAGCAACGGCGCTGTGGTCTTTGCCTCGGAGACATGCGCTCTGTACCCAATTGGCGCCAAGTTCGAACGAGAAGTATTTCCGGGAGAGATGGTGGTTGTGGACAGAGACATAGTGAGTTCACTGTGTTTGATACCTCGCCGCGAACCGAAGCAGTGCGTTTTCGAGCACATTTACTTTGCACGGCCAGATTCTAACGTCTTTGGTCACTCCGTTCAAAAGATGCGCCGCCTATTTGGAGAGATCCTGGCCACAATAGAGCCCGTAGACTGCGACATTGTCATTCCGGTGCCAGATTCCGGCACAATTGCAGCCCGCGGATACGCTGACAAAGCCGGAAAGCCTTTCGACGATGGTCTGCATAAGTCGGCCTATGCAAAACGCACATTCATAGAGCCGTCGCAGAAAATCCGTGACGCGGCTGTGAAGCGGAAGCTGACACCGAACCCGGCAGTGCTGGAGGGGAAGAGGGTGGTTGTGGTCGACGACTCCATCGTAAGGGGAACCACCTGTTTGAGGATCGTACGGATGCTGAGAGAAGCAGGAGCGAAAGAGGTTCACATGAGAATGGCATGCCCTCCCATCATCGCTTCCTGCTACTACGGAGTGGACACAGCTCGGAAGGAGGAGCTGATCGCCAACAGGATGAGCATAGACGAGATCCGGGAGTTTATAGGGGCGGATTCCCTGGCGTTTTTACCGCTGGACAGATTGAAGGAGGCGTATGGTGCCGATTCCAATACGTATTGCTACGCTTGCTTCAACGGCGAATACCCGGTCACTGCAACAGAGGCCGAGGAAGAAAAAGAGAATAAACTGAAGAGAAGCTTCAATGGCGAGGGAATGGAAGGTAGGAGAGAAGCGGCTTTCGTTTAGTATTTTTCTTTCTATAATAAATGGTTGTCTTGTCTTGATGATAATGAAGAAAAATAGTAATAAACTCCCGGATTGACTTCATATTCTAACCCTCTGTCGGGTCCGCGTGCCCTCACTGAGAAGAAGGCAGCAAAACACAAATAGTTAGAATCACAACGTTTCTGCTGTTGGAACAAAGGCCAAGATTGAAAGACAACAGAGTTAAGCAAGCAAAACAGAGGAGACAAATCTCTGTCTATATGTCCAAACCCCTCCTCCATCACAAACATACATATATATATATGTATATATATCTACATTATTCTAAAATTAACGAAAATGTATTCTGGAAGTATAACTGAATTTCTTGGACATGACCCATGTGTATTAACCGACTCTGCACATCAAATAAATATAATATATAGCTGAAAACTATGTGAAGTAAAACTCCCACCAAACCACCTCCTCACCCTATTCGTTGGATTCAGGCTTAGTGGTGATGGTTCCGTTCTGGTTGGATGGGGGCTGGCTGATGTTGAGCTGCTGGAACATCTCAGGGTTCAGGGCCTGCAGCTTTGATCTCTCAGACTCTCTGCCACCGCTGTGGCTCAGCTCCCCCGTCACAACCTTCAGCCTCTGCACCTCCCCCATCAGTGCTTCATTTAGGGCTGCCGCCACCGCCGATACAGAAATAAAAATTGTTAACAATCAATGAATATGCACACTTCAGAGTTCAGACTCAGCAGATATATTACTGAGAAGAATTCTCGGTTTTTCGCACAGATGACGATACCCCCCTTGAGGATCTGAGGGTCGAGTCTCCAGGCAATAGTCTTGGGTGTTTCATACAGAAAAACGAAACAAACATATTTCCCAGTCAAGTGAGGTGCAACCTCTCAACTATAACTCTCACATATCTTACAAATGAGTGCAAAAAGCAAACTTCGAGCAAGGTTTCCAAGCTGCAGGAGGTGCAGCTCGTGGTAAATAAATGAAAATCTTGGCTAACGACCACATGTAAGAAAGATCTAGCATCTGGATATTTAATTTAAAGCAGTCTGTTTCCATCCGATCCAGATATAGAGATATTATACTAGGTTCCTGTTGAATTCTCGTACTAATTCAGACATCTCAGATGTGCTGTCCACTTTTGAATATGAAAACAAAGGACGAACAGAGCGGTAAGAAAACAAAGTTTTAGTTTGTTGAGATGATTGGATAGAATGTATAGAGGTAAAACTAAGCAACAATGACACAAAGATGGCATATGTATATGTTTGTAATAAAAGAGGGAGATTTCGATCAGAGTCAGACTAGTTACCATCTCGGAGTTGAGCCTGCTGCTCCATCGCTTGAAGACGAAACTTCAGCTCATTGTTCTGGTTCGTCAACCCAATCGAATCTCTCTGCATCCACAAAGGTACAAAACTAAACACCACTAAACAATTACACGTGAGATCACACTGTCATTCCTCACCTGCAAAAGCGTAAGCTGAGCGGACAATGTAGTAGCTTCAGTCTGAAGGGTCTGAACCTTGTGTTCCAACTCGGCAATGTATCTCATCTTCCTCTCCTTTGAACGTGCAGCTGATTGACGGTTTGCCAAGATTCTGGAAACAATCAAAATGATCTCCCCAAACGTCAAAACATCAAATGGAACACATTAGGTTTTCGACTAAAATCACCACAGTAACATATTCCTACACCTTTTGACACGCTTAGGGTCAATCACTGCAATCTCAACAAGTTTCTCATTAGCCATGATCTTCTTCATCTCCGCTGCAGTAAACTCACCGTTCCCAAGTTCAAGGCTGAAATTGCTTGAGTTCCCATCGAATGAATTGGTCGGGGAAACCTTTCCAGTTAGATTTCCAGGAGAAGGTGGCAGCTTTGGTGATTCATCGCCAAAATTTAACTTCCCCATGAAACAACTATCCATGGAAACACTCCGGTAGTGTCTGCTCGTAGGAGCAATGTCTCTGCCCGCGCTTCTCTTCACGCCTTCTGTCTTTTCACCCATAGAACCTGTCCCAATCTTCTGAAAGCTACTTCCAGTCTCATCCACACTGCTCTCACCTTCAGTATCGCTGCTATTGCCACCATTCGTCTTTGTCCCACTGGCTCTACTGCTTTCCATGTCTTCCCGATTCTCATTACCGTTCTTGCTATCTTCAGCGCCCGAGGAGTTCAAAACATCAATGTTTTCCAGATTCATATACGCTGAGAACAAGTCGTCCACAACATCACCCTCCAATTTTCTTTCCCCGGCGCCTTCTCTTTCACAGCTTGATTCCCGCTTCACAAGATGAGCGGTTTTGGACCAATCAGTGCCCTCCCCGCCAGAAACCGATCTCTCCACGGGCCTCGGAGGGATTAAAGGTGCAGAATTCGAAACCATCATCGAGTTAAACCCAAAGGGAATGTCACTGTTAGACCGCCTATGAGCCTTTCTCGGCGGAAGACTGTCGCCAACCCTCGAGGAGCTTGAGCTCGAGTTACACCTTGTGAACGGGGACGGGGGCAACGAAGGGTTGAGTCCGCAGGAGTCCCTATCCTCCATCGGCACGTCATGATCCGATGCCGACGGAGAATCGCGGAACGGTGAGGGGCTCAACGGCGGCAAGGAGTCGAAAGAGAAGAAGGACGAGGGCTGCGACAGGGACCGAGAATGAGTGGGTCCCGGGTTGAAATTCTGCGAAGCGGGTTGTCGGGTCGCCGGGATCTGAGAGTACGGCGAAATGGGCGGGATCGGATTCGGGGGAGACGGCGGTATACCGAGTCGCCTGCCACTGTCGCCGGCACCGCTGCAGCTACTGTTGAAAGGTTGCGGGAACTGCGGGAATTGCGGGGAGCGGATGAGATTAGGGTTCAAATGCGGGATATCGAGCTGTTGATTCATCGACAAGGGCTGCTTCGGGATGGATGAAGACGATGTACCCAACGAAGAATGAATTCGCTGCAACATATCCGTGTTGCCCTTTTCCGTGTCACCCATTTTCCCGAATTCAGTGGATGAAATCGAGATCAAAGGATAATGCCACAGCGAGAGCGGTAAAATCCACCATTCGGAGAATCAAAACGCTAAAGGTTCAAGCTTGGATAAACCTACGCTCAGAACCCAGTGAAGGTAATGAACATCTGACCATCAGAAACACGAAGTGAGCAGAAGATAAGCGCTCTCACAAGCAATTGAGAGAACAGATTCTGAGGATTGTCTTGAAAACTTGATAGAGAAATACGTATACCTTCCCGGAAGAAAATATGGTGGGTATATCTGCCTTCTACACTGAATCAATCATGGCGCAAATGGCGAAGAATCGGAAGAAGAAAGCTGTCTCTCTCTCTCTCTCTAAATGTTGAAAAATCAATCAAATCTGTCTCTTTCTCTTCTCTCTCTCTCTCTAGATTATCAAAGAGCCACTTTTTTGCTTTGATTTTCTCTCTCCGTTGTTATCGAGAAAATAGCAAAGCTTGAGGAAGGGAGACTTAAGACACGGATTTCATGGCAAAGAAGACCCCCAAAGGGACCCGTGACTTTAATACGCCCCCCGAGATTTTGGATTTCAAATTGACTTGTGAATATTTGCTTATGTAAGGCATAAAATTTTACGTTTTCACCAATGAGATCCTCAGTTGATTTTGTGTTTCATCAAATCCAAATTGACTTTTTGAATGTTGTTTTTACTTAAAAGTTGCAGATTTGTTTAGACCGGCTACTGAGCAATGTATTCGATGAATAAAATTCGAGATTCCATCTGATTACATGCAGAGAGAGAGAGAGAAAAAAAATTGTATCATTGGGATTACGAGTGTGATAAAGTTGTAGGTTCCATTTTTGTAAATGTGATTATGCAAAATGGTAATTGTATCCGAATTTCATACTTTTGCTTTTCGATAACTTGAATTTGGACTGCCGTCCGACTTTGTTCCGACCACATTTTACATATTTGCACAACGAAAGATTCGGTGTGTTCCTATCCACAATGGATTTGGAGATTTCAGTGGGCATTTTTTTTATGAATAAATATATATTAGAATATGTACTGATGAGACAATAAGGTTGTGGGGAGGGGAGGGGCGTTAGATTTGGAATTTATACGATCAAGGAAGTTTGTCGCCCATAAAATGTATTCATATTTCCCTTTTAATGCAGGGAGCCCCCACCCCCAAATATAATCATCTTCTGCTCACTTAAATCAAAAGATATATATATATATATATATATATATACCTATATAATGTAACAGCGGTCGAGTCATGCCTGCCTTATCCATCTACCGAAGCTAAACACGGCGACAAATCCGGCGATCGTCCCACGTGGTGGTTGGTAGAGCCGTTAGATGACATTGACTTACGTCGTGGGGTCTCTCACTTCATAATCTGCATTATTATTATGATTGAGCTTTGCTCCGCCACGTGGCAGTGTCCAGTGAGTTATAAATACGCTTGGCCAGATATATCGAAATTAGGTTTCCCGTCGTCAAATCAATCGTAAGAAAAACTGGGATCCGAAAATCTTGAATATCCTTAACAAGGGACAATAACAATAATATAAAAAGGGCGTTGAAACATTAATGGAAGGAAAAAGAGGCCTACTCATATATCGAAACGACGTCATTTTGTTCGTTTCTCCACCGCCGTCACCGTCGGGGATGAACGTTTTAATCTGTAATCCGGAAGTTTGGAAATATTCGGCTTACCAAATAACCGAATAAAAGATATCTGAATATTAATGATGATAAGATCGAAGGTTTTAATTATTTTACAAAAGATATCCGGTATATTTGTTAAAAAGCTAAAAGTATCTTTTATATTTATAATATTTATCTAAGTTATTCTTATTATTTATTAAAATATTTTTATTTAAATTAATTTTTTTATCTTCTAAAAATTTTTATCTAAAAATTTCACTATTCCAAATTCTATTTTTATCTTTTTTATTTATTTTTTCTATACTACCGAATAAATATTTATCTCTACCCCAAATTCGCACACATGTCTCTTCACTTCATCGTGAATTTTTTTTTTATACTTTGAAATTCTCTATTTGTAATCTTTATCTCTATCATTTTATAGTTCAGAATTTTATAAGTCGTATAAATTCGGGTATCCGCGAGTACAAGACCGAACATCTTATTAAACCTGAGTTACAAATATCTGGATTTTATGAAGTCAAGATCGAGATAATATTTTTGAAAAACACGTGGTGATGAAGACGAGATAGAATTTTCTACAAATTAGAGTACCCGACCTGTGCCCACCTCTACCGCCGACTGTTATTTATCTTCGTATTTGAATCATTTTATGATATGCTCCATTGATTGAGATATGATTGAATTTGCACTCACATTTACAAGTTCACTCGTAGTTACAGTGGCTTCTGTCCTAAACTGAACTGAGAGGCGAAAATTGCGGATTAAAAAAACACAAACAATCCAATGAGAACTAAGCAGCGAGTGGGAAAGTTTTTGCATGCTTCGAGATAAAACATGAATGGGGATCGAATGCTATTACAAGGCAACGGTCTTGCTCCTTTCATCAGAAGGAACCACTACGGCCAGACTCCGACATGGGTGGTTGTCGGTTTCGTCAGAAACGTCGGGAGACTGACCTGAGGGTCCGTGCTCATGTGCCGCATTTGTTTCCGAACGAGCGCTGAAGGCGATGAGAATGGTAAAGCCGAACCAGATGAGGATGGGAAGAGATATCAGAGACGAGGCGTAGTAGACGATCCAGCGGAAGCCGGGGTGGTGTTGGCCATGAAGGGTCCATTCCACGGCCAAGGCAATGCCCGATGAGAACGTGGCCAAGCTGCTTATGAGAAACATCTTGAAGATCTCTGGGTTTGGAAGGTCAAAAAATGCTCTGGCCACAGCCACCCACCTTCTCCGCGGTGGCTCTGACTGTGGCTGCGGCGGTGGAGAAGTGTTGACCACCGGCGGCGGCTCTTGGCTCATCTTTGGTGAATGAAGAGAAATGGGGAAGGCGTGGAAAGGGAAGTTTGAAAGATGAGGGAAATTTGCAAGGAGAATAAAAGGATGAAGACCCTGTGATCTTACTGTTGGGGGATTCCGATTTTTTTCAGGGATCTCCATAACTGATTTTAAAAAACATTGAAATTTTCAAAATCTTTTGAAATCTCACCGAGCTCAAGTTTAAATGGTCAAGCAGTAATTACATGGACATGTGTGTGCATGTATATTTCTATGCATGAGCATGATTTCAAAGACCCCCCATTATTTACAGACAGAACCATCAAAAGCAAATACGCCCATTCCAAAAGATTATAACAATTTGGGTTTTTACCTTACAACGACATATTGACAAGATAATAACAAGGACGGCGTCCTATCAGCTTCCCTTCATTCGTTATTCATCCTAATCACTAATTAGAGCATAGTCTAAAACGGTAGAAGGAAAGGACATTACTTGCACGGAAGTTGAGCTACTTGATGGTGATGTAACGGTTAGTTCCATGCCTGGCCCAGTAGTCCTTGAGATCAACGGGGAAAGAGAGATCGTGCCCTTCCGCTGCCAGACGGCTGAGCAATCTCGTGAATACGCTCCCGCTCATCTTCCTCCCTCCCATCCGCGAATGCCTCTTGTTTGGCATCTGTGGCAGCGGATACTGCGACAACGTGGTCGTGCAGCATGAAGATTGCCAACCTCCGTTCCCCCATTTATAACACTGATGGGCCGATCCCGTGCATGTGCAGACTGGCACTGGCATAGTTGTCTCATCAAAGGCGACTAAATTCAAACCCACATCACAGCTTTCCCAGTCTGTTCTGCACTTTTTGCCTAGAGATGCAGCTCGCTGGTTCAGATCCTCGCCCACTTTCTTTCCCTTCGACCTTACTGGCTTGCTCTCCTTCCTTTTGGTTAGCTTCGAGCTGGCTGCTTCAGCCGGAATAGTCGATATTGGAAAGGCTTCAGATATGAGGGTTTCCCCTTCCCCAGTGTTTATAGCCTCAACCATGTCACGTTTCCCACAGGACAAAGGGAAGTTCAGACTGCTTCCCCGGTATTGAAGGGCAGCTAACGCATTGTCTCTCTCCATTAATGCATTATCCCTTTCAGAAAGAGCTTTGTCCCGTTGCTGAAGGGCCTCATCTCTAGCGGCTAGTGCTTCTCTCTTTGCGGATAGAGCTTCATTTCTTTCCTGTACAGCTGCATCCCTCTCAGCGAGGATGGACATGATCTTCTTATTCATCACCAGCGCATTATGTTGCTCCTTTATCTGATGCTGCGGCATCATGTTCCACTGCCCACAAAGTATGTAATGTGCTTAGCTTCAATCGCGGTGGAACCAATCGAGGAAGCGAAAGAAACAATGAAAAATATGTGTCCATCTTACCGTCATAGAGTGTGTCCCTTTGTAGTAATTGGGTTTGTATTTCCCATTTTCACACTGCCCGCCACTGTCCATCTCCTTAACTTCAAAAAAAAAAAAAATGGGAAAAATAAAAAAAGAAAACTTCAAGCTTCTCGTCTATAGCAAAAATGCAATCAACTGGTCATTTTCTTTCTGGAATGAGGCTGAAGATCAAGAATTACGAGCTCAAATTATCACGCAGAACGTCCCAAAAGTATATATGCAATAACCATTAAAAAATTTCAACCTTTTACAAGCTCAATGAGAAAGGGTAGATTAACCACAATAAAAGGAGGAGAAGAGAAAATCCATGGGGTTAAAGGAGAACAGGTTCAAATAACCGAACTCCAGAGAATAAACTTCAAAGGAAGCCAGTTCAGTTGATCACTGATACATCATGACACTGGAAACACCTTTTGGCCAGGTTTCTCATTCTCTCCTTTTTTTTTTAATCAGAATTATTTGTGCATGGGAAATCCAAGAAACCTCAAAGGCTGAGAATCAGAACAATCATTTTCCCCGAGCTGGGTGAGCAAGTAACAAGACGTGGACTTGCAACTTTCCAGGAAAGTTCCAATGATTAATCATCATCATCATCCAATCCACCAATATGCCACACACTAGAATCTAGATTCCTGTAGAAACCCCTCCAATTCTCACTATTAACGAGAAAAAGCACACCTTTCGGTATCCCAGATTCCACAATACCCATTATAATCACTCCCAAAACCGTAACATAATACCCATGCCGGGTGCTTCATCAATCAAAACTCGTACACACAAATGGGAAGAGGAAGAGTACGATGAAATTAGAACTTCCAACACTAAGCAGAATTTGAATTTGAATTTGAGTTTGAGTGTGAGCAACAATTTTGAGCTCACCGAGGAGCCAAAATTCCCCTAAGCACCATTTTGGGGGAAATTGATTGAGAACAGAAACCCTAGAAAAAACAGTTCAAACACGAAAAACATTCGCAAAATCACAGATCGAAAGATACGGGACCGGGAAAGAAAGACGAGGATACTTACGGATTTGTCCGAAAAAAGGAGAAATGGATGCTGAGAAAGATCCTGGAGATGGTCTGAAGAGCGAGCGAGCGAGCGAGGAGGAGAAAGGAAGCAGAAAGAGTTCGATACTGTTTACGAATTTTACCAAAATAGCATCGGTTATATGCTTATTCAGGCAAGAGATACAAGGCCATTATCGTCTTTCCACATTCTTCATTCAGTGCACTGCAACAACGTTTCTGGTCGAATATCTCCAATATTTGCATAAAAATACAAATAAAACGTACGTCTTCTTTTGAAAAATGTCGGGTTCGTATTGTGCATTCAATTAACAGAGAAATCTAACGAACCATTATAGGAGATGGGTGCCATCTTCACCAGAATTCGACAGATACAAAGCGTACCAAAACCAAAGCAAACCGCATTGTAATGCGCCTCATTATCTGAGAAGGAACATACTTAAAAAGAGCGCCCTCAAGCGTAGAGGTCGATTCCCCAGAACCTTGCCGGCTGGTTGGTACGGTACTTTCTGTCGATGCTTTTGATCAGTTCCATGTCCTCTTCGGCCAGCTCAAAGTCGAAAACCCGAAAGTTCTCTTCCAGTCTCTCTTGCTTCGATGTCTTTGGGATGACAACGGTGTTCCGCTGGATCCCCCACCTGAGAACAACCTGGGCCACTGTCTTCTTGTGCTTCTCCGCCAGTTCCTTCATTTTGCATCAAGATTCACTTGCTATCATTTTCTCAAATATCCGCTAACAATTGTTTAATTGTCAAGAGAAAAAAAAAAACCCATTCAAGGCCTCAGGGTAAGAGGTGGACATACTTTGAGAACTGGCTCGTCCAAACAAGACACTGAACCAAACAACTCAGCATTGGCAGCGGCACCGCCGAGTGGAGTATGAGCAGTGACGCTAATACCGTGCTTCTGGCAGAATTTGACGAGACATTCGCGTTGGAAGTAAGGGTGCGTCTCGATTTGATTAACCGCAGGCTTGATGTTGGCATAAGCCAAACAGTCTCTTGTTAGAAATATGTCAAAGTTGCTGCGAAATAACAAACCGTTAAACAAGTCACCGAAACCAATGGAATCGAAATGGAGAATCTCTTTCGTTTTTTCTTCTCTGGGGCCATGATTTGAGTAAAGGGTATTGAACTGCAGGCTTATGGAAATCTAAGAGCCCTTGGTTCTTTAAGCAAATTATCAAAAGGTAGAACAAAACAATTGCTCTACCGAAAATAATGATTTCTCCGGCAAAACATGGGTATCTGCAGTCATTTGGATGGGCAGAAGAAACTTTAATGAAATCTTCAGGTTCTGAAAAGTTAACTCAAGAAAGACTGTGGAAGCAAACACTACAAATAAATTGCAGAACCTGTACCAAACTCTCCTTCCCTCTACGTGTTTCATATCCTTCCAACTCAAAAATGCAGAAAAAACATCAACGAGCCTCTATAAGTGTATCACAGTATGAAGTTGTATTTCTATTACACCTCGAAATATGCTTCTCAATACGTGATCAGAAGACTTGTAACAAAAAAAAAGGTGGCATTTACCTGATCCCGATGCTGCGGACCAAACCCATGGAAACCAGCTTTTCCATGTCACGCCATGTAGTTTCCAGCGATATGGTTGTATCTATGTCCAGCACCCCATCATCGCCCAAAGCACTATCGGGTGTACCAACCCCTGTAAGCATATATTGAAGTAGAACAAATGGAATTAGGGGATACTCTCCCAAACATGCAGAGTTAAACTGCAACCAAGCTTATCTGAAAAAAAAAACTTCATTTATCATTTGTTGGAGACTTTAGAAATCTTGGGTTGTGACACAAAGAGAAAACGGATTCCTTGAGCATTACAAAATGCAACAACGTTTACCAGTTTCACATGCAAGTTCCTGTAGAATGGAGGTAGAGATCATACCGGTGTGTCTGGTGGCTACGGGAAAATGAACGAGGTAAAGGTCAAGGTAATCCAGTTGAAGTTTCTTCAGACTGTCCTTACATGCCTCGATAACATGTCCATGGTCTGAATTCCAGAGCTGCAAGCGTAAACCAAGACGGACCAGAATTTGAGAGTTCGTCACTTTCCTTACTTAAATGGATAGAGGTCGAAGTTATGATTCTGAAGAAGCTACACTGACCTTGGTGGTAATGAAGAGATCCTCCCTCTTGACGAGACCGGTCTTGACCGCTTCCGTGAGAGCCTCACCAACTTCGGCCTCATTCTTATACTCAGCTACACCAAAGATATTGCATTCATTTACATCCATAGCAGTATATACTTCATGAGCAAGAAACTCGTATGAAAGCCACAGAAAGTTCATATTTCTCCTCAGTTTGTGAAGCATATATTACCCTCGTGAGATACAACTATCTGTTATCAGATAGAATCTAAAGATCTATATTCTACACAGATAGGCTCAGGCCTTCCTACAATTTCCATTTCATATTTTCCCCCTTCAAAACGAATTTCAGACTAACCCAACACAAAAATTGTAGGAAAACGCCGTTTGTTTTGGATGATGGTGATGTACCTGCGCAGTCGAAATGACGGTACCCGATGTTGATGGCATTGATGATAAGATCTCGAATCACTTTCTTCTCCATCCGCCACACTCCTAAGCCGACGATTGGCATCTTGAACCCGCTGCTCAGTGTTACCGCCATTTTAGCCGAGCCTCTTTTTCTTCTCTCTCGGTTCTATCTCCTGAGCGCAGGAGTTGGTGTTGATATTGATCGCTGAAAGTGAGATGTCGTTTCCGATCTTCTACCATAAAATTTTGGAATCCCATTGATTTCAGTTATAACTGGACTTGACCGATTTTGCTGTTTTTGGTTCTTTCAAAAAAAGTATAAAATATCAGAATCTGCGCTTCCAATATTGGGAAGAAATCTAGCCATTTACAGGGCAAACTTCAAAAATACCCCTACTTTGCTACATTGACTTCAGTACGTACCCTGAAAATAGACAGAAAAAAACACCTTCAAATACTACGCTTATAATTGTGTTTTCCCCATAATACCCACCTATGTGGGACTCATAAATAAAAAACCTGACACGATACTGTAGAAAATTTAATGGAGAGAGGGAAAAGAGTAGTTTTCGATTTCCTATAAAAAAATTTAAAATTTAAAAATTTAAAAAATTCCCTCCATTACAAAAAAAATTAAATTTTTTGCTGGTAATTTTAAAAAATTTCGGTGTGTCTAGTGTGACCAGTGTGACCAGAATTGCAGTGTGACCAGTGTGACCGTATGACTAGAGTTTAATATTAAATTATGTGACCTATGTGATCAGTGTGACACGTGTGATCAATGTGACCAATATGACCAGAATTTAAAATTTGAACGGTGTGATTTTTGTGACCAGTGTGACCAGTGTAATCTATATGACCACTATAACATATGTGACCAGAATAAATTTTGAACGGTGTGACCAGTATGACCAGTGTGACCAGTGTGACTAGTGTGACCAGTGTGATCAGAATAAATTTTGAACGGTGTGACCAGTATGACCAGTGTGACCAATGTGAGCAGTGTGACCAGTGTGACTAGTGTGACCAGTGTGACCAGTGTAACTAGTGTGACCAGAATAAATTTTGAACGGTGTGACCACTGTCACACATTGACCAGTGTGACTTGTATGACCAATATTAAATTTTGAATGGTGTGACCAGTGTGATGTACCTTTGTTTCATTGACAATATGTTCTATTTTCACTCCGAAAATCCATTTGGGATTAGAGATGCATTTTTGCACATTTTTTGACAGTTTTGCTCTGCAAACATCTTATTTTCATCAAATACCATGCGATTCACTTTAGATTCATAAAACTCAAACGAAAAAAACCAGAAAGTTCATGCATCGAACCAATCTCATTTATTAATAAACTTACCTTCTATTCTTGTTACTTGTTCTGTCTTCAGCCGAATCGCGAAGGACATATGAAGTCATCGATGGAGAAGTGTTCAATGGAAAAACTATTTCGTTTGTTTTTCTGTGTAGAAATGAAATGAGAATTAGAAAAATGAATAGTTGAGAAAGAGAGAGAGTTGAAAAAATGAAGAGTTAAGAAAGAGATGGAGAGTTAAGAAATTCTGAGAAAGAGAGAATAATTCAAAATGATTAACTGAGTGGAAGAGAGTAAGAAAATATTATAATATTGATTTGTGTTCTATCACGTTACTTTTTTAAAGGGGTAATTATGTCTTTTGTACATTTTATTTTTTTTATTAAACCTAAGGGTTTTGAAGGGCAGTTCGTGAAGTCTTTGTAGCAAAGTAAGGGTATTTTTGATATTTTGCCCATTTACAGAAATATATTGAACCGTGCGGGTCCTATATAAATTGGGGGCCGTCCGATTATCCTACCCCGGCTTAAATTGGATCGTTTCATAGAACAAATGTGGGCCGTCAGATTAGGCCCGGGTGATACGGACCGAGTGCGGGCGGGAATGAGAGCAGCCTTTCTTCGGCTTCCTTGGCGCTGCCGCAGCTCTCGTTTTCTCCTGTGTTCATCATCCTAATTTCCCTTTTTTTCCTTTTTGATATGTGCTTTTGGTTGCCTTTGTGGTATTCCTTAACTTCTCTGTCGCCGGAACCAAATGAAATCTGGAGAGATCGAGATACTTTTCTGTCAGCCATCTGCCTGTTTCTCAACTTTCGGACACTGGAACGCAAGATACAAAACCAAAGCAAACCGCATTGTAATGCGCCTTATTACAGACTGCGATATTGTCGTTTATCTGAGACAGAACATACTTAAAAAGAGTGCCCTCAAGCGTAGAGATCGATTCCCCAGAACCTTGCTGGTTGGTTGGTACGGTACTTTCTGTCGATGCTTTTGATCAGTTCCATGTCCTCTTTGGTCAGCTCAAAGTCGAAAACCCCAAAGTTCTCTTCCAGTCTCTCTTGCTTCGATGTCTTTGGGATGACAACAGTGTTCCGCTGGATCCCCCACCGAAGAACAACCTGGGCCACTGTTTTCTTGTACTTCTCCGCCAGTTCCTTCATTTTGCATCAAGATTCACTTGTTATCATTTTCTCAAATATCCGCTAACATTTGTTTAGTTGTCAAGGAAAAAAAAACTCGAAACTAGTATCTGATTCAAGGCCTCAGGGTAAGAGATGGACATACTTTGAGAACGGCCTCGTCCAGACAAGACACTGTACCAAACCACTCAGCATTCGCAGTGGCACCGCCAAGTGGAGTATGAGCAGTGACGCAAATGTCGTGCTTCTGGCAGAATTTGACGAGAGATTCGCGTTGGAAGTAAGGGTGCGTCTCAATTTGATTAACCGCAGGCTTGATGTTGGCATAAGCCAAACAGTCTCTTGTTAGAAATATGTCGTAGTTGCTGCGAAACATCAAACCGTTAAACAGTCGCCCCATTTTATTATAAGAAGCTGAGGTGCAAAACCAATGAAATCGAAATGGAGAATCTCTTTCTTTTTTTCTTCTTTCTTCTCAGGGACCATGATTTAAGTAAGGGTATTGCACTGCTGTCTTGTGAAAATCTCTCCCTGGTTCTTTACCTATATTATCAAAAGTGCTCTAACCGAATATGATGATTTCTCTAACGAAACATGGGTAGCCGTCTTATTCATCCTATGTGCAGTCTCCATATGAATTATCCAATGATAGGATATCTAGGAGAATTTGGATGGGCAGAAGAAACTTGATGAAAACTTAAGGTTCTGAAAGTTAATTCAAGAAAGACTCCTAGTGTGGAGGCAAACACTACAATTAAACTGCAGAACCTGTACTAAACTTTCGTTCCCTCTATGTGTTTCATATCCTTTCAATTCCAAAATGCATAAAAAACATCAACGAGCCTCTAAGTGTATCATGGTGTGTAGTTGTGTTTCTATTATACCTCAAAATATGCTCCTCAATACGTGATCAGATGACTTGTAACAAAAAAAAAATGGCATTTACCTGATCCCGATGCTGCGGACCAAACCCATGGAGACCAGCTTTTCCATGTCATGCCATGTAGTTTCCAGCGATATGGTTGTATCTATGTCCAGTACCCCATCATCGCCCAAAGCGCTATCAGTTGTACCGACCCCTGTAAGCATATATAGAACAAATGGAATTAGGGGATATCTGAAACGTCATTTCATTTCTAAAAGTATCATTTGCTGGAGAGTCACTTTAGAAAGTTTGAGTTACAAAATGCAACAATCTATCCCAGTTGCACATGCAATGCAAGTTCCTGTAGAAGGGAGGCAGAGATCATACCGGTGTGTCTGGTGGCTACGGGAAAATGAACGAGATAAAGGTCAAGGTAATCCAGATGAAGTTTCTTCAGACTGTCCTTACATGCCTCGATAACATGTCCATGGTCTGAATTCCAGAGCTGCAAGTGTAAATCAAGACGGACCAGACTTGAGAGCTTTTCACCTTCCTTATTTGAACTTAAATGGATAGAGGTCGAAGTTATGATTTCAAAGAAGCTACACTGACTGACCTTGGTAGTAATGAAGAGATCCTCCCTCTTGACGAGGCCAGTCTTGACTGCTTCCGTGAGAGCCTCGCCAACTTCGGCCTCATTCTTGTAATCAGCTACACCAAAGAAATCAACACATCGAAGTTATTGCAATCATTTACAGCCATAGCAGTATACTTCATGAGCAAAAACTCGTACGAAAGCTACAGAAAGTTCATATTTCCCTCAGTTTGTAAAGCACATACTTCCCTTGTGAGATACAATTATCTATTATCAGATAGAATCTAAAGATCTATACAGATAAGCTGAGACACCTACCTACGATTTTCGTTTCATATAAAATCAGGGGAATATAAATTTTGTAGAATCGCGCAGGTTGAGCAAATTAGATTTGCCTAAAATTCAAGACACGACCCTGTAAAGATTCAAAATTTCATAAGGTTCAAGCAAACCCATGATGTTATTTCCCTCTGCAAAACGAATTTCAGATTAGCCCGACACAAAAATTGTAGGAAAACGCCGTTTCTTTCGGATGATGTTGATGTACCTGCGCAGTCGAAATGTCGGTATCCGATGTTGATGGCATTGATGATAAGATCTCGAATCTCTTTCTTCTCCATCCGCCACACTCCTAAGCCGACGATTGGCATCTTGAACCCGCTGCTCAGTGTAATCGCCATTTTAGCTGAGCTCTCTCACCTTCTTTTCCCCTCTTTGTCTTCTCTCTCGTTTCTATCTCCTGAGCGCACGAGTTTGGTGTTGATATTTTGAAATTTGAGTGCCTTTCAACCTCTTTTTTTTTTTTTGTTTTGCTTTGGGTCTCTCCAATTAATTCTAAACACATGTAAAAAGGGTTATTCACTCAAGTCAAATGACCCACTTGGATCGCATCTATTTCACCTGTACACCATAAAAAACATAACATATTTTTTTCTCCGTAAAAAGACGAAATTATCCTTAATGAATCACGATATTTATCCGTTCGAAAACAACTTCGTTATTACGACTTCGTAATTAATTCTAAATATAGTTACAAAAAGGTGGTAAAAAAATCATCCGTCTTATTTTAGTTGTATATCAGTTATATGTTAGTCGTAAAAAGATCGCAAAAAATAAAACGAAAAGAGTATTTTGGACTTTTTCAACCGAAAAGTGGGGTTAAAATTGAAAAAAAAAAATTTTTTTTTTGGATGGTGTACCCTGAAATTGCTGCGACCCAAGTGGGTTATTTGGGTAATATTCCCTGTAAAAAGTGAATTCTTTTTGGTTTAAAAAAAAGTGATAATTTTTGGTTCATTGGTCATTTCCTATCTTCTACCACAAATTTTAGGGGTGGATAATTCGGTTCGAGAATCTAGTTCTGAACCATACCGAACCGATTAATTCAGTTTCGGTTCGGTTCGGTATTATATAAAAATATCGAACGGTACGAAATTTGAAATACCGAATGGTTCGGGAACGGTTCGGTTCGGTTCGAAAAATACCGAACGATATTTCGATATTTTTATTTTTTAATTAAAAAATATTTAAAATTAATAGTTAATTATGATATTTACTAATATTAAGAGTTTGTTTGCGTAATGCATTGAGATTAATGTTGAATTTTTTTCCAAGTTGATAAGTTCAAAACTTTTATTTTGTTGTATAAAATTATTATGTTGGATCTCTTTACTTTTATATTATATAAATTATAAATGTATCATGAACTATCCCGAACCGTTCCGAACCGTTTTTATTTCGGTTCTTATTTGATATTTATTTATTAGTACCGTACCGTCCCGAACCGTCATAATACCGAACCGAATAATATAATACGGTACTAATTTGGTATAAATTTTATAATACCGAATAAATCGTTCCCGAACCGAACCGTTAAAATTCCGAACCGAATCCCGAAACGTCCACCCCTAACAAATTTTTAAAATGAAGAAATCTAACTATTTACAAGAAATACATCGAGCCATGCGGGTCCTATATAAATTGGGGGCCGTCCGATTATCTATCGTTTGATAAAGCAAATGTGGGCCGTCAGATTAGGCCCGAATGATATGGATCGAAGGTGGGCTGACCCCACTTGAGATCCCCGACGTGCCACCATCGCGGTTATAATTTCAGCCTGTGTTCCGCAACTCCTCAACGCGCTGTACATTATCACAGGTAGATCAGATCCCGGTGTCTCTTTGCTCAGTGAAGAACAAAATTCTTCCGGCAAGCTTCGACGAATTCGTCCTTAGATCCAACACCGGCGGAGATGTCTGCATTCAGCGGCGATGAGACTGCGCCTTTCTTCGGCTTCCTTGGCGCTGCGGCTGCTCTCGTTTTCTCCTGTAATCATAATCCTAATTTCCCGTCTTTTTTTCCTTTTCGATTTCTCTTGATTTGTGTTTTTGGTTGCTTTCGTGATATTCCTTAACTTCTCCGTCGTCGAAATCAAATGGAATCTGGAGAGATTGAGATACTTTTCTGTCGAATTCACCGATCTCTGTTTCTGTTGTTTCTATGATACTTTTGAACTTTCGGATGCTGGAAGGCAAGACAATCCTGATTATAGGCCTCTTTGTATTGGGTTTGACTTGGATAAGAGAAATCCACTCAGCTATGCCCTTTTTGATGATTATATGTTTGAACTCTGAGCTTGCTGTAGTGGATTATGATCTTGAGAAATTAAGACGCCCGTTTGCTGGATTACTTATGAAGAATATGCAGAGACATTGTGATCTGACTGCGTTTACTACATGAATAAGGTGTCTCGTGCCTTTTTGTGACATGATCTGTTTATCATTTAATTAGGCATGGGAGCTGCTTATGGGACAGCAAAGAGTGGTGTCGGTGTGGCATCTATGGGTGTGATGAGGCCTGAGTTGGTAATGAAGTCTATTGTCCCAGTGGTTATGGCTGGTGTTCTGGGTATCTACGGATTGATTATTGCTGTGATCATCAGTACTGGGATCAACCCCAAGGCTAAGTCGTACTACCTCTTTGATGGGTATGCCCATCTTTCTTCTGGACTCGCTTGTGGCCTTGCTGGGCTTTCAGCTGGAATGGCCATCGGGATTGTGGGTGATGCCGGTGTCAGGTATGCATTTTACCCCTTTGTGTCATGCCCTACCTTTCTCACCTCATGTGCGTGTGCAATTTCCTTTTGTTTATCTTCACCCTGTTGAACATAAAGAGGATCAGTTTTCTATTGCCATCTGTGGGCATCCCATGATCTGGACTTAGTTTGATGAAACAACTGCAGGCATGAACTAGAATGGCATCATCCATAGAAATGGCAATGGGTAGAGGTTGAGCATGCACTTTTTGAGAGAATATGGAAAGAGAATGGACACTAAGTTAAAACCAGGCATTTTGCTTCAGTTGTTTAGATGCTACATACAACCCGCGTGCAATTTAGTTGTTCTAATGATAAAACATGTACTCTTAACGGAACAAGTTTAGGCATTTCTACATTCATGACATCAAGCATGTGTATCAACATCTCTCTCCCCGTATATATGTTTCATGATTCGCAAACATGGTATGTGTTGACAGGGCCAACGCTCAACAGCCAAAGCTCTTTGTGGGGATGATTCTTATCCTCATTTTCGCTGAAGCACTGGCTCTGTACGGTCTCATCGTGGGTATCATCTTGTCTTCCCGAGCCGGCCAGTCCAGAGCAGACTGAGAGAGGATGGGCGGTTTTGACCCCCAAAGGATTGTTTCATCTATGGGTAAGACGGTGGATTTGCTTGAGGTCAGCCATGTGCCTTAAGAAGGTGCTGGCTCGAACCCAAAAAAAACAGTCTTCAGGTTTTGTTGTTTCCAGCATTGTGTTATGTTTGTAATATGATGGCGAAGGATTCTGTGCTCAAAATAAAAACGCCGGGAGGCACCTCCTACTTGCGTGGAATGGTATATGTGAACCTCTGGTAGGATGGATTTGTAGATCAGTTTCACTATAATATTGCCCAGATTGCAAATGCATGTGTGTGTCGATGCGCATATTAGGGGGAACCGTACCTAAAGCTCCACCGTCTTTGCAAAGAACAACACCGATGCGGATGAGTGCCAATCTAACGTCCTTTTCATTCACACCACGGTTACAAATATCTCATCTCGACAATGTCTCTGTCTGAATACCACCACCAAATCAAACTCAAGTCGTGGAAAAAAAAAACTCCAAGAGCGGGAATCATCCCTCTCCTCCAAAACCCAACCAACCACCTAATGATTTATACACATGCTGCTACACAAAACAGGATATATATATATATAGCGAGGGAGAGAGATGAGAATCAGCGTGTTAGAGTTAGAAAAGAGTGGCCATGCTTCGTCTCCAGCCATGGGATCTCCTAGTCGGAGGAGTGAAGCTCAGACCGAACATTTCCTTGAAGGCAGTGCCCTGTTCCACGAACCTCACGAGCTTGGCTATGACCGCAGCACTCTCCTTCACATGGCTCATGTCCTTTGGGTTGCTCCAAAGCTGGTTTGCCAGCTGCAGCCTCCTCCTTTTCGAGTTCAACCCTATTCCAAACTTCTCGTACAATCGTCTCCTCTCCTCCCCTGAGAACCTCTTCCCTATCAGCTTGCTCATCGTCCTTCTCTCCCGGTGCAGCTCCTTCAGACTGTGACGTAAAATGTTACCAACAAGAGAGACATACAGTGATCGTATGGAGGATGGGGAGGGTTTAGTGACTAAACCTTGAGGAGAGTGTGAGGGTTCGACCCCCTTCAACAGCTTGGGTTCCTTGAGAAAAGCTATCTTTCAAGAAGGAGAGTCTTCTCAGCTCTACTCCAACGTAAATAGAATCAGCCTCATCACCCTTGAATAGCAAAAAGAAGTACGTTCTATGCACCAGTGAGACATGGCAGCTCTGCCACAGCTCCAGAATCTCTTGACGCTTCCTTTCAAATTCCTCTGACCAGTTTCCCGACATCTCCTCGTCCATGGCATCTAGGCCAATGTCCTTCCTCGTTTTCCTCGAGTTCTGCAGATCCCCCACCTGCATCCCAAAGTTTTCATCATGTAAATAGATAAGATGAGGACGAGATCTTAATAAACGTTTCATGTTTACCTCGCCTTGACGCTTAGCCATTTCCTTCAACTCTTCAACGAAAGTACGGACGCTAGTAATGGCACCCTCTTCTTCTCCTCCCAGCGTTCTGATGCTGTGAGCGTCAGTGGAATCGCTCGCACGAGAGGACATAGAATCATTCCTCAACAATCTCTCACCATAACCAAACCCAAAAGCTGCATCTGGTCTTCCTGTATAATTCATCTCCATCCCGTCTGGTGGAGTGCTCGTACCTGTGACATGATTTTGCCTGCCACTCCACGTCCTCCTCAGTCTCAACCCTCCATCACTTGACACAAACCCATTCTCACCAAGACCCACTCCACGGCCTGCATCTGTTGACGTGTTTTCAACCTCATTGTCCCTTTCTGAGACTGGCACTTCCATCTCAATGCACTGAACTTCTTTGCAGTATTCTTCTGATGATTCCCTAGAGAGCCTTGGTGACACCTCATCATCCATATCAGCGTCTGAATGAGACCGAACATGAGCTCTTGCGGTTGACAGAGGCGTAGAGGTGCCGTCTGATATGAAACTGGTCCTGTCTGGATCAACCACGCCTGATATCTCTGATACTGAACTGTCCTCGTTTCCAGCCATTCTCATGAAATCTTCAAGCTGAGATTGAGCAAGATCCCGTTGTTTGGTCAATTCTTCAATCTGCTTCTCCATCTGCACAATGTAAAACCCAAACAAATCACCCACATTATCCATCCGCAATCACCCAAAATTCAAGGCCAAACACCATTGTGGAAACAACATCTGAGTTTTCATAAAAACAAAAACCTTTTGTATCTGAAGATCTTTCTTCCTCAACACAACTGCGCAATCACAGTTCAAAGCAGCAGGGGCGGGGTTTCGTAGCTCGCTCTCGAGCCTGGCTAGCTCTTGCTGCAGGTGCTTCACCAGAGCCTTGTCGGACATGACGACATTGATCTGAGCCTTTGTGGTAACTTCCTTGGCACAGCATGCAAACAGAAGCGTGTTCCTTGTCTGCTCCACGTGGCTTCTAGCAGGGCTCAGAGTGCAGACGATGGCCGTTCTCGCATTGCCTCCCAAGCACGGCTGCAGAATGCGTGTGAGCTTGGAGTCTCTGTAGTTGATATGCCCTTGTCTTCCCTTGCTGCATCAGGACCACATCCATGAGTAAGCACACTACCTCTCACAATTGCCAAAAGTTCTCAGCAATAATCACGGAGAGATCCTAAACAAAATATGTGTTACTTCTTCTAGACATCATTCATGTATGCACGTACAAGAAAAAACAGTACAAATTTTGCCCACCTTAATTTACGGATCACAGTTCCTAGAGTCAGCAAACTCCTATTGATATGGCAACCCTCCTTGAGTCGTGCACCAGCAGACATAGCCTGTGAGGCACGCTCACTGCCAGCCAAATCAATAAAATTCTGCATGTAAAATGCAACAACATGAACACGATGATTAAAAGAGGAGAAAGCACTTTCAACTCCGAACTAAACAGACATTGTCGAGACAGCAGAAAGAGTAGTGTACATACCACACTGGCCGTGAGGGTTGTTGAATTTTCTTTGCCCAAGAACTCACGGGCAGAGCTTTCAACTGTCTAAGCAAGTTATAACAATCAAAGGTAAGTACCAAACAAAGCCAGTGAGAACCTTTGTATCTTAAACCTGAAGATGGAAAAGAGATTATTTACCAGTCGGATTATCTGATGAGATCTTGAACTTCTCTCATTCAATGAGGTTTCACCGATCTTTCGCTGTGCTGCAATAAATCCAAGAAGAAATGAGAAAAATGTGTTACAATTGTGAATTCTCAGCTACCAGCATAGGTAGAATCATCTGAGAAACGGAATTAAAGTGAACTGACTCTGGCTTTTTTACCTTCACAGATAGAGAGAAGGTCCTTCAAATGATTCCAGTCTCTCAGAATTTCCTCTGTGGCTTTCTCGACAATGGTCCCTTTCTGATAGAAAATGTAAAAAATGTCTCAGACAAGGTTATGAATAGTACAACGTGATCGGATCGGTAAGGAAAATCAACCCTTCATTCACCTCAGGATCATCTCGGAGCCTTAAGGGTGTACCATCCGAGCTAAGCAGATCTCTTATGGCCTCATTGTAGATCTCAATAGCAAAAAACTTAACAACGAATGCTCTTTCTTCATGCTGCAGCATTCATATCCATGGATGAACAAGACAAGCAAAAAATAAAAGAAATGGACTTTTCTGAAGCAATATAACCGTACCTTGTGAATATAGTCAAATATGTCACACACAGCAGACTCAGTTATACCAGTCATGGTGTATGTCTTTCCACTACTCGTCTGGCCATATGCAAAAATACTAGCTGGGAACAGAACAGTGGTTAAAAAATGGTTAGCATCTTTTTCAACGTTTGCATAAGCAGAACGAGAGAAATTACGTATGGAAGCTTACAATTGATTCCTTCAACAACCGAAAGAGCAATTTCCTTGGCTCCTCCACCGTAAACTTGCCCAGTCGTGCAGTCACCGCGGTACACTCTATCTGTCACCAAAATGACAGGAAAATGAAACACAGAGTTGATACTTGGATGAAAGGTCAGTCTTCAAGTGCTAGTTTGAAGTTCAACACAACAAGGCAATGTAGATTTTAAGTACAAAGAAGAGATTCAGAAGATGTGAAAGAACCACCAAAGGATTAACAGAAAATTTAAAACTGCAGTTGTCTCTTGGATTAAAGGTAATTCTGATCAGAACATCAAGTATGAGTCTGAATTTCAAGCTCAAGGAAACAAAAGCAGGTAGATTTAAGGAGATATAGGGGTCTTCAAGAAAAATTGCATATGGTTCTTCTTACCAAACGTGTATGCAGAAGGAAAGGTCGAGCCCTCACGCAATGTGTTCCTGTATATTATGGTGGTGTCATTGATGCATTCCCAATCTGCAACTTCATTAGCCGCAATCTCTTTCTCGTTCAGAGGCCTCAATCTCACTAAAACAAGAATCTTTTCTTCCCGGGCTGCCGGAGGCTGCATCTTCTCCATTTTCTTCAGCTCTTCCCCAACAATTGCTCCCATTGCTCAGACTAATTTGATCAAAAGACACCCATGACCCAAAATGAGAAATTAAACCTGAGATATCTCGTTTTCCTGATCCATAAGACAGTTCAAACGTCAAAAGGGTAGTCTTTTCACACTGCCAGATTTGCGGTGAGCGCTCGTGAACACCCTCAGAGACAGAACAGCCCTCCTGAGGAATCAATCGATACGTCTTTTCCAACTAACACAACCATAATAAATGACGTAGCCCTAATCTGGCAAATGTCAAAACAAGGCCTTGTTTTTCTGTTGGAACAAAACACTGGAAGAAAAGAGAAGGAAATCACACTGGTCGCTCTGCAGTTAACACCATATCTCTTATTTATCAGAGTCCCTTGCTTCCAACACACTGCTTAACCGAAGGACATCCAAAGACAAGACATATTTTATATTTAAGGTTTTTGCAACACGGTTTACTTAAAAGGTGATCAACATCAATTAAAGAATAAAAAAAAGGTTAAGACTTTCTGCAGCGGCCACCCACTATGCTTGAAGGCGAAGTCACGTAGACCAATCAAACTTTCTTTAATGGAAAAGAGGTTATACATGGCCCCACAGACCACCCCGCTGTATCAATCTTTACATGTAAGGAAACTATAAAATTACTACACCCAAAAGACTGGAAGCTTAATCTAATCCAATCCAACAAACACAGAGACCAGAACTTCTTTTTATTTGTTAAAGAACAAGTAACGCTCCATTTAGTCCAGAAGACAAAGTCAGTGAGTGAACCAAAACACTGAAAACGGCCCTCGCACAGCTGAAATACAAAGCACTGGTACTGAATGCAAGAAAATCAAAGATATGTTCTTTTCCAACATGTGTGGTAAACCATTCACGTTGTTGAAACAGATCGGTAAAACTTTATATATGGGTGGACAGAGATGTATGTGCTGTGTATTGATGCATGTAAAGACATACCTATGAAGTCTTTTCCTATAAACGACCCCGTTTCACCAATCCCTCACAGAGACTCCGCAGCTCCGATCTGCAACATCCGCCACAAGACTTCAGCGCTGACAAATCAAGCAGTTTCAGGGTGCGGTACTGACAGTGCAGCTATTCCCTACTTTGTTTGTTTTGATAAGCTTACAAAACTTCCTGTTTGATTTTGAAGGCCGAATGTGGTAAAACAAGAAGAAATAACAGGAAGACATAAGCCCACGCGAGATATTTTCTGAATCTCGAAACTGTCAGGCAGATCCAGCATACTCTATATTTTGTTCGAGAAAAATCCAAATTTTACCAATAATCGTAGGCACCCAGATGAAAATGAAGAAACTTTTTTTCCATCGAACGTTCCAAAAATAGAAATGTCGATCTAAGATATATAAGGAAAAATATCAGACAAAACACAGAGATGGACAAAATAACCTTCAATCAAAACAAAATACAAAGACGAAAAATCTGATTTCACGCGAAGAAAAACGACGACTTGAGGAGAAATAAGTTAGAGAAAAACATACGAGACGAACGCGGAACCCAAGGGACTGATGAAACAGTGAAAATCGGAGTTTTCTCAGCGACCCCACGATCTCTACCGGCCGAGAAATTCGGTGAGAAAGAGAGATAGAAGCAGATAGAGAAAGTAATAGCCCCCTTCGTCGTCGTCTACTTGCTCTGCTACTGTCGCATATTCTCACTCTAAACTTCCTCCATTCTCTGTCCAAGAGGGACCAATGGGCATTGATTTGGTCCCGCAAATCTCGTAGGGAGGAAGCGCTTCTCAGTCTTCTTCTACTCGAAGTCTCTCTCTCTCTCTCCCCACTACCGATGGACCGGGAGGGGGGGGGGACGCAATAAATGACGGTTTTAGCCCTGAAACTCGTCGGTAATCTCAAAATGCCACGTGAAACAAAAGCATTGGCTGTTTCCTTTTTTATTTTTTATAAGTTTTAATATTCGATGTTGTCAGTTATGCTCGCGACACGTGGAAAGTCGTTTTCTATGCGTCGAAAGCTGGCTCAAAGACCTTCTTCACGAGGCAGAGGGTAACAACACCTTTGGTGCAGTAACATCTTTTTTTTTTTATTCTTTCTAGCATTTTTTTTTTTGTTAACTAACCTTTTTAGCATTTAATATACAAATATTAAGTTGCTTATATTTTTTTATTAGTTACTTGTTTGTATTACGAAGAAAATGCCTGGCTCCTTCATTATATTACACCGTACACGCGCGTGAGCTTGTGTATGTTAGCGCAGATTACGGATCCCTTTTCCATTTCGGTCGGTCCACTGATAAAAGAAGGTAATAAATGGAGCACATGTTTAACCTTAACTGGTGAAGTAAATAAAAAACATATGCGGTGGTTATATATGTAATTTCATAACAATCGAAGCAGTTTACATAATTAAAAAGGATAACTGATGAGGGTTTATAATTGATCGAGCGGAAAATGTCAAAAAAGAGTTACAAAAAAGAAACGCGTCATCGATTGAAAATTAAAAACTCGTGATGATGATAGTTTCGCAGGCGCTCCGATGGCGATGAATCATGTGCCGTGTTTGTCGGAGCGGTTAATTTCGGCCCTAATTAACGGTAAATAAATAAATTTTTATTGATTTAATTAAAGAAGATATTGTCTATGTTAGACCAATTTAATTTTTATTGATTTAATTAAGAAAACTAATCGGAATTTAAGATTTGTAGACGTATCTAAGCGAATATCTGTGATTTTGATATGGGGGGGGGGTTGTGATAATTAAAAAAAAATCGTCCGAATTACATTATGAATAACTTAGTGGGCTGAAGTGGAGAGGTTCAAGACCCAATAGGAAGGAAACCCTTATAAAATTCTAACGTGGGCCTACAATTGGCCCATTACTATGCCCAATAAAGCCCATCCATAAGCAAACAACTAGGATGAAATAATGAATTGATATAATTATATATAATAAATACAAATCATATATCATTGATTTAGATTGAAATTACATATAAAAAACGTATAATCAGAGTCATAGTGTTATCACAATCAATATTTTAAAGTCGCAATATATGATTAAATTGGTAATAATAACATAATCAAAACCTTAAGTCCATAGAATCATAAAGAGGACCCTAAAAATTAGGAAAGGTGCTTCCAAGTTATTCTCGACCACCAGTTCCGATTGCCCGTTTGTCCCCACGGTTTTTTCTTTTATTCATCTTGTGGCCTTCGTTATTTTCTAGCCTGTTCCTTTTTTTTTTTTTGGTCATTTTGGAAATGTTTTGGAAATATAAAAGACTATAATATATTCCCAAACGTTATTACAAAAAATAGTTTGGCAAATAATTGTATGATATCAGAGAAAGAACACAAGAGGTCTATGTGTATGTAATCAACAATTTTTCGTTATTGTACGATTCCGATTATTAAAAGACAATAGTTTATGCGAGATCTGCAGCAATAGAAGGAAACATCTGAAACTCAAAGACAAAAGAGACAGAGGGACACATCGGGACCTTCCGGATTGACCAGAGTCTTGTCCTTCTGAGGTTATCCTGTTGGATGGCCCTGCCCTGTCCCACCCAACGTAGATTTGGATGCCTGGCTCTACCACCAATTAGATTCCGACAACTCCTCTCATATATATATATATATAAATTGTGAAATAGAATTATGGATCTAATGTTCTCTGAGAAGAAAAAAAATTGAGTTATACAAATCTAACCCTGTTAGTGTCCAACAAATCTACTTTTTTGGATAGAAAAATCGTCATAAAATTCAAAATAATACCGGAAATGTTTATTTTATATATAAGATATACAAAAGATAAAAAGGGGGATAATGTTAGTATCATTGTAGAAAAACGTCGAAATCGATAGAGAACATGAAAAAAAAAACGTATCCCATTAGGAGAAAAAAAATAATTCAGAATCTACAAAGTAAGAACTTACTATAGAACAATGATTAGATTTGGAGAAATTATAATAACATATGTCTCCTTTTCATCTTATTAAATATAGGACAAGCCGAAATAAATAAAATGATCATATACTCGTATGCGTTATAAAATCAGAGAAATATTAACGACCCGGATATTAGATCGTTAACTATAACCGAAAACTGTATTTTGGATAATGGAGAAAAATATATTTCTTATTAATCTCTCTCTTGTAAGTGTACAAATTGAGGAACTCAAATGTCTTAATTATAGAAATCTCAAAGTTATTGTTCACGTATACGGTCGGTGTGAACAGTACCGTATATATGAACAGTAAGTCGGTATGAACAGTAACTGTGGGCTCCACCATAAATATATTTTATTTATAACACTCCCCATTGGAGCCACCGTTAATAAAAACACAATTGCGTGTTTCGGTGTTGTCTCGTTAAAACCTAATGGGATAAAACCTAATAAGGGAAAAAGAGTACAACTACATGCTCCCCTGAACAAGATATCAAAGATCTTGTAAATGACGCATCCCAATATTATGTACATATTTCGTGAACACCATTGTCGGAAGA
>NW_010963495.1:3051469-3075556 GCF_000463585.1 Tarenaya hassleriana | reverse complement strand
CATTGTCACATGATCGTATATATCTGACTTCAATCTCCTTATTCCTTTCAAGCTCTTGGGTGTATGCGAAGAACTTCGGAGGATATGTTTTGTTCTATCACTTTTGATGAATCCTTCCTTAGCCTGTGCAACGCACGCAATATTATCTTCAAACAATATTGTTGGCGTCGTGTCGATAGGTATTCCACTAGCCTTTTGAATATGTTGAGATAATAATCTCAACCATACTGATTCTCACCTTGCCTCATGTAATGCGATGACCTCGGCATGATTAGCTGATGTAGCATCTAGAGTCTGCTTTTGAGAACGCCAGACTAACACAGTTCCATTGACATAGCCTGTTTGTGACCTATCTTTATGTGAGTCTGATAAATAACATGCATCTGCAAAACCAACAATTTCTTGTTTTGTGTTTTTAGAGTAAAACAACCCAAGATCATCAATAGTTCCTTGAAGATAATGAAATATATGTTTAACCCCATTCCAATGTCTTCATGTTAGGGCATAACTGTATCTTGTTAATAGGTTGGTAGCGAATGATATATCCAGTCTAGTACAATTTGCAAGATACATAAGAGCTCATATTGCACTTAGATATGATACTTGAGGACCAAGTATCTCTTCATTATTTTCGCGCAGACAAAATAGATCTTTTTCAATATCCAATGTTCTATTTACCATCGGGGTACTTAGTAGATTTGCCTTATCCATATTGAATCGTTTTAGTACCTGTTTTGTATCATTTGATTGATGTAGAAAGATTCCATCTTTCAAATGTTCTATTTGTAACCCAAGACAATATTTGGCTTGTCCAAGATCTTTCATTTCAAATTCCTCTTTTAAATAATTGGATGCATCCTGATCTCACGGGGAGTACCAATGATATTTAAATCATCGACATATACAGCAATAATCACAAACCCAGTCATCGTTCTTTTGATAAAATACACATGGTAATATATGATCATTTGCATATCTATTTTTCAATAAATGCTCACTCAAACGTTTATACCATATACGTCATGATTATTTTAGTCCATACAATGACCGTTGTAACTTGACATCACATAACTCTCGTGGTTTTGTTTTCAATGTTTCGGGCATTTTAAATCCTTCAGGGACTTTCATATATATACTCGTGTCAAGTGACCCATATAAATAAGCAGTGATAACGTCCATGAGACGCATTTCTAAATTCTTTGAAACTGCAAGACTAATTAGGTATCAAAATGTAATAGCATCCATAACAGGAGAATAAGTTTTCTCGTAATCTACTCCTGTTCATTGGGGAAAACCTTGTGCTACAAGACGAGCTTTATATCTTACAATTTCGTTGTACTCATTTTTTTTCCGCACAAATACCCATTTACATCCAACATAAGAAACTTCTTTTGATTTAATAACAATATGTCCGAATACTTTTTGCTTATTAAGCGAATCTAACTCAGCTTGTATTGCGTCTCTCCATTTATTCCAATCTGGACTCCTTTGACACTCCGAAATAGATCTGGGTTTTGGATCCTCATTTTCATCAATTTTCTTTGATACATTATAAGGGAATATAGCATCAATCTCTTTGATTTCTTTTTGATTCCATAATATACCATTACTGATATAATTAATTGAGAGCTCATGATTTCCATTATCTGGATTTATACCATCATCACAAGGTACTTCATTTCTTTGATTTGGAACGCGTTCCTCCGAATTGAACATTTCATTTTTCTTGGGCCTTTTGCTCTTTCGGGAGTTTTTATCCTTAGATATTGGTCGTCCACGCTTCATGCGTGTTTTGGAATCGTTTGTCAAATTTTCTTTCGTTTGTTCTTTCGGAATTTCAATCCGAACATGAACATTTGCAGCATCTATATATGATCTTGTTACTCTAGTTGTATCTGCAAATACATCAGGTAACTGATTTGCAACATTCTGCAAATGTATAATCCTTTGAACTTCTAGTTCTCGTTATTTTGTTGGGGGATCAAAGTGGGATAATGATGGTGTACACCAATTAAGATCATTTTTATTTTCCACCATTCTATGATTTTTCCCCCTAATTGTGGAAATTCATTTTCATTAAAATGACAATCAGTAAAACGAGCCGTAAAAACATCTCCAGATTGTGGCTCAAGATATCATATAATGAATGGCGAATCATACCCAATATATATTCCAAGTCTTCTTTGTGGTCGCATTTTTGTAAGTTGTGGTGGAGAAATCGGGACATATACTGCGCATCTGAATATTCTGAGATGCGATATATTAGGTTCTTGACCAAATACTAATTGTGATGGAGAATACTTATGATATGCACTTGGTCTGATACGAATCAGTGACGCAACATGCAAAATAGCATGACCCCAGATAGAAATGGGTAATTTTGTTTTCATTATCAATGGTATGGCAATAAGTTAGAGTCGTTTGATTAATGACTCTGTCAATCCATTCTGTGTATGAACGTGTGCTACTGGGTGTTCAACATCAATACCCATTGTTACACAGTAATCATCAAAAGCTTGTGATGTAAATTCTCCAGCATTATCAAGCCTTACTTTCTTGATCGGGTACTCTAGGAACGGTGCCTTTAGTTTAATTATTTGGGCTAAGAATCGAGCAAATGCTAGATTACGCGATGATAAAAAGGCATACATGCGACCATCTGCTTGAAGTATCAATTAATACCATAAAATATCGAAATGGTCCGCATGGTGGAAGGATAGGTCCACAGATATCACCATGAATTCTTTCTAAAAATGATGGTAATTCATACCCGATTTTAACTTGTGATGGTCTAATTATTAATTTTACTTTAGAATATGCATCACAAGAAAGCTTATCCGATTGAAAAATCTTCTGGTTTTTCAATGGATGACCATGAGAGTTTTCGATAATTTTTCTCATCATAATGGCATCAGGGTGATCCAATCGATCATGTCAAACTTTGAACGTATCAGTAAACTTATGGTTTACTATGACATGTGATTCAATCACATCGATATTAGTATAATATAATCCCGAGGATAGAGTGTGTAATTTTTCCAACATATACTTTTGTCCCGAATTGATTGAGGTGATATATAAATACTCAGTGTCATCCTCATTCATAGTTTTAATATGATACCCATTTTGTCGGATATATTTAAAACTCAATAAATTTCTTTGGGACTTGGAGAAAAATAATGCATCTTTTACTGTAAATTTTGTTCCTCCTGGCATAATGAAATCGGCTCTTCCGGAGCCTTCGATTATTTTTGCATTTCCAGATATAGTAGTAACATTTCCTTTGTTTATTCTTAGATTTGAGAAATAATTATTGTCTTTCAGAATTGTATGGGATGTAGCACTATCTGCCAAACATATATCTCCTCCTCGGTCCGCAATTTTGACCATATTCGTTTTCTATTCAAGAACAAAACAACATTACAAAAAATATATATTAATAATGCATAATATCATTACTAACTTATGAAGCAGAAATAGTTATACAAGACACAATAACATATAATGAAATTATTTATACATGAGAATGCATACGCATATAGTATTGATTATATGAAGTATGCAAATATTTATATAGTTTATCCATAACCAACTCCATCTTCAGGATGGACAAAAACATCAGCGAGGTCCATGTGTGCAAAGTTCTTAGCACCACTAGCATCATCATCATAGTCGTTCATGACATGAATGGTCTCGATGTCTTTTCCTTTTGTTTCTTTAATCGACTTCTGGTAAAGGTCCACCAGGTGTTTAGTGGTGCGACAAGTACGCGACCAATGTCCCATCATTCCATACCGATGGCATGTACTTTCTTTTATCCTTTTGTTCGGATGACCATGTGCTCCCCCTTTATTACTGTTAAAATTGTGATTTTGGGATGAATCTTCTTGATCACCTCCTCTGATCCATCTTCGGCTGGCACCACGACCGCGTCCTTGACCCTAGCCTCGACCTCTACCTCGAAAATAACCACGTCCTCGACTATTATAAGACATAGATTCACTCCAGGGAATGATGTTTTTTCTGTAGCATTTGTTTCAGGAAATGACTTGTTTTCTGTAGCATTCGCTTCTTGGAATGGTACAGATCCAGTTGGTCATGACGCGTGATTTTTCATTAACAGCTCATTATTTTGTTCAACCAATAGGAGACATGATAAAAGCTCCGAATATTTCGTATACCATTTTTCTCGATATTGTTGTTGGAGTATAATATTCGAGGCATGCATAGTTGAGAATGTTTTCTCCAACATCTCATTTTCGGTGACTGTTTCTCCACATAATTTTAGAATCGAGGTGATTCGATACATTGTTGAGTTATATTCACTGACATTCTTGAAATCTTGAAATCGGAGATACACCCATTCATATTTTGCCTTGGGGAGGATCACCGTTTTTTTAATGATCAAAACGGTCTTTTAATTTTAACCAAAGATCTGCAGGATCTTTGATTGTCAAATATTCTTTTTTCAAATCATCATGAAGATGATGTCGCAACAATATCAGTGCATTTACCTTATTCTCGTTTGATGCACATTTTTCTTTAATAGTGGTATCAAGACCTTTTGATTCGATATGTAACTCAGCATTCAACTACCATAATAAATAATTGTTTTCCGATATGTCGAGGACCTCGAACTCGATATTTGTCATTCTTACCATTATGACTAAACAAAAAAATAAACCATATATTAGCTTTATTCATTATAATAGATAAGACAACATAGCGAAATACATGGTTACATATAAATTGCTATAATTAGTAACACGTAAACAAGATGTAAAACCGCAATGTAAACTGAAAACAGAAATGGATCAGGATTTTTGTCGAAGAAAATACTAAACGTTGCTACTAAAACTTCTAGAACAAAGAGAATTTTTAATAAAATTCATCTTCAGAGTTTTTTTTTGTTGGGAGAGGAGAAGAGAATGAGATGATTTTGTATGACTTGTTTGAGTGAATGAATGAGTGTATTTATAGGGTAAAATTTACTATTCCTAGCCGTTGGGGAGGAGCAAAAATTTGATTTTTTTAAATTTTTTTTAAATATAGCCGTTGGAGAAAAATAAATTTTGAAAAAATTTACAAATGATTTTATCAAATTAGATTATAAAACTATACATAGAAAGATAATTTATAAAACGAATTGTTAAATTATTTTGTAAAATTAATTGATAATATTATGTATATAATTAATTAATTATTGAGAAATCAAATAATTTAAAATTTATTTATCGTTATATGAAAGAATTTATAAAACTTTACTTGTAAATTTTATTACTAATATATATATTTTTAGATTAAGTTTAATTTTTTTCATATAAATAACCATTAAAAATAAATTTATATTATATATGATAATATTTTGCATGATGAATATTTATTAGTTTATATAGATTAGATAATATAACTGTTGGCGGTATTACTGTCTGCAGAAGTAAAATAGCTCAGGCGGCATTGTCGTCCATAAAGAATAAACATAATAGTTTATTAATAAATAAAGGGACATAGCCGTCCAATAACAAATAATTAAGACGGCATAGCTGTCCAAATTAATAATTAAGGCGGCACATCCGTCCAATAACGAATAAATATTTAAGGCGGCATAGCCATCCAGATTAATAATTAAGGCGGCATAGCCGTCCATGAATAATAATCGAGATGACATAACCGTCCATAAATTAATTATAAAGAATATCGGTATTCATATATAACTTGGGGTTAATTCCACTCAAAGATTAATAAATACATATATATATCATAAGAATGAAAATATAAGTATTAAAGATAAGTTATCTTACTTTTAGTTGTGGAAGAGCGGTCGACAGTTACTTGAGGACCAAGTATCTCTTCATTATTTTCGCGCAGACAAAATAGATCTTTTTCAATATCCAATGTTCTATTTACCATCGGGGTACTTAGTAGATTTGCCTTATCCATATTGAATCGTTTTAGTACCTGTTTTGTATCATTTGATTGATGTAGAAAGATTCCATTCGTTAACTATAACCGAAAACCGTATTTTGGAGAATAGAGAAGAATATATTTTTTTATTAATCTCTCTTGAAAGTGTATAAATGGATAAATCCAAATGGGTTATTTATAGAAATTCCGAAGTTACTGTTCACGTATACGGTCGGTGAGAATAGTACCGTATATATGAACAGTAAATCGGTATGTTCACCGTAAATTTATTTTATTTATAACAGTACGCTTTTTATTGCAAAGTCTTTTTCATTCGTTATGTTTTCTTTTGCCGGACATGTTGAAGACGGAGAGTATAGAGAATATTAATATTTGATCATTTTTAAGGACTTTTTTCTTCCTACTCCGGCACACAGAATTTCGTTCACGAGAGTCAGGGCGAGTAGAGCAACTCAAATACTCGCAGCGCGTGGAACTAGTTCCTGGATGCCATCATATTTCTCCACTGGGATCTCTCTGTTTCTTCTCCTTTCATTTTTTTTCACCTCCCACGGCCATTAAAGAAAAAGGAGAAATTTCTCAAAATGATAATAAAAAAGTAAAAAGTTCCTTCTCCTTCGTCGTGTTCTCCCCTAGCCCCCCTTGTCTATCCTAACATCTAGTCTCCCCCGTCCTTAGTTCTCCAGCAACCGGATTCTGGGTTCTGCTCTCCGGCGGAGAACGATGCTGTTTGGGATGTGAGGGAGTTGCTCGAAGTGGTATATACATGTATCGAGAGAGGGAGAGAGGCGTAAGGTTGAAGAACAAGGAGTAAAATAGGAATAAAAGATGCGAATTCTGTGTGATGCGTGCGAGAGCACCGCCGCCATACTCTTCTGCGCCGCCGACGAGGCCGCCCTCTGCCACTCCTGCGACGAAAAGGTATAAGCTTCAGTAATATCTTTCTCTGAATTTTCCTTTCACAGTTTTGTGAATATCATTGTGCCAATATACGTGCAAAGTTGGTGTCTTTCTAGTCAGAGATCGAAGCTGCGTGAATGGTTGGCAAAAAGATCTGATTTTGCCGTCTGGGTTCACTCTTGTGCCAATTGGATTGAGCTCTACGAGATCTTACGTCTCCCGTGTTTCATATTATGCTTCTCGTGGATTATAGTTCCTTCAATCACTGAAAAAAGTCGAGAATTTAGAACTAAAACTAGTAGAATTGGGGCGAAGGCTCTTTCTGTTGGAATGGCTATGCGATTCGGATCTATATGAGTCGAAAATAGATTTTTTTTTTAAAAGTTTTTCCTCGTTGCTTGACCTTATTGTCGATAGAGCAAGATGAAGCAGACTGATCCTAGTTGCATTTTTAAATTTGAGATATTGAATTCTTGTATAGTTTCTCATTCGCTGGTCTAGTCTTGTAGTCTTTCTGATGCAACGTACAAATCAGGCAAATATGAAATTCGAGTGCTACGTCCGATGCGGTGATTTCTTTGTGTTCTTAAGAGTTTGCATATAATCTACTTGTGGATAACATTTATATAGGCATACTCTGTTTTCGCTTTGTGGGCATTAGGTAAAAACAAAAACTGTCTTTTGAAACATCTCCTGTGCCACAGTAATGGATCAGTTCCACCATTTTGAGGCATCTTCTGTGCCTCAGTAATGGATCACTGCTTGTTTCTTGACCTCAGTGCTTCTTTGATAGATCCTGAGCATCGTTTCAGGTTTCATGAGTTGTGCATGATCCTTTTTGTGATGATAAGGACCGTATACCTCTCTTCTCATGAGTTTCTGCGTTTGTTTGTTGGATAAGGTTACAGAAAACAATGGTTGTTTTGTTTTCAGGTTCATATGTGCAACAAATTGGCTAGCCGACATGTACGAGTTGGTTTGGCTGACCCCAGTGACGCTCCACGCTGTGACATATGTGAAAATGCACCTGGTACCACCAAGTTCACTACCCCTTTCATTAGTTTCTTCCATACCGTGAAAGTTTTGTTTTGAAACCCGGATTTTGTTTTCTTTTTCCGGGACTTAAAAAAAACATGAGCAGCGTTCTTTTACTGTGAGATAGACGGTAGTTCCCTTTGCCTCCAATGCGACATGGTTGTACATGTCGGTGGCAAGAGAACGCATGGGCGTTTTCTATTGCTGAGGCAGAGAATCGAGGTTTTGAATCTAAAGCAATCTTTGTATCTATATTGAATCTCGTTCTGTCGGGTTTAAGTTTCTTTTTCTCCTTGCATCGGTGGTACTGTTATCGTAGTTTCCAGGTGACAAGTGTGGCAGTGTTGGATTACAAGGCAAGGAGCAGAACCGTGCAAGGGAGAACCCACAAGAGCCAAAATCAAATGCTGAGCCCGATGGCAAGGTGGAGAGCAAACTGTTCGATCCGAATGCAAATCCTCAGAGAATACACGACCCAGCTTCGAATAACCAGGTGCCTTTAAGCTTTTCTTTTTCCTGAGTTTGGGTTTAATGGTAAGTAACCTCCATATGTGCTTTGGCTGATCCTATTCGTGTTTCTGAAGGAGAGGGGCATTGATGTAAATAACATGAATAATCACGAGCCCGGAAGCCTTGTTCCTGTAGGACCCTTTCAAAGAGAGCCTGAAAAATAAGCAGCTCCGCCTTGTCTTTCACAGTGCCTTAATGGATCGACTCAGTCATTTAAAGTTGTCGGTTTTCGGCTATAGGTTCATTGCACTGCAGGTGTTCTTGAGAGGCCTTTCAAGCATGCTTGCATCACAGACTTGTTTTTTTCTTCTTCAGGAGGGAAGCCTCCATGGTCGTGCATATTCTTGGTTAAGTTAAGCTGATGGTAGCTTTAAGGTTTTTCAGAATGTAATTTCCGAACAGTTCAATGAATTGAAGTTTCCAGATGGCTCCCCCGAGTCGTGAGCCTTTTTCTATGAATTCGATATCCAACTCCGAAAGGACTGTATCACAGTGGCCCCAGAATCCTGGATCAACCGGATATGTAAATCCGGGCCTTGTCCACTTCAAACGAGGTTTAGCTGTCTGAAGAGCCTAAGACGAGACAATCTCGTCACCGGAAGAACATAGACAAGCTCATCGTAAGTCCAAATCCAGGTAAAACTTATTTTAAGTAGCCATCAAAGTAGCAAAAACTAGTCACATAACCAAACTCAAAAAGAAATTCAAAGCCTTTTAGCCATCCATTATGCATCATTTTCAGCATCTTCTCAGTAAGTGTAGCCCTTAACGAACATGCCCTTCTTGGCTTCCTCAGACTCGCCCTCACCAGTGTACTTGCCGAGCTGGGCGAGGGAGTTGGCCTGAGCACGGATCAGAAGGGCATCCTGGGCAGCCTTCACGTTCTCGGGTCTGCCACCCCATGTCTTGAGGCAGGTGTTCTGAAGGGCGCGTGCATACGAGAATGATACGTGCCATGGGTTTGATGCCTGGTTCATTGCGTTCAGGTTCAGTGTGGCCTCCACCTCCGACTGTCCACCAGACAAGAACTGCAAATAATCCAGTCCAAGACAACACACTGATCATTACACATTCTGAGAGATACATGTATCATCATTCATTCATTCCAAAAGAGAAGAAGAACTTGCCATGATTCCGGGAACGGCGGGAGGAATTCTGTTGTGAAGGAGCTTGAGGGTGTAGGAAGCGACCTGCTCAGGAGTGGCTCTGTCCTTAGACTCGGCGCCAGGCGTCACCATGCTTGGCTTCAACAGGATTCCTGTTGCCAATTTATACAAGAACTTGTGAATTTTCGTTACTTGGTTGTTGTTTTCTTGGTAAGGAATACTTGGAACATGAAACAATACCTTCGAACATGACGTTGTTCTGGGCGAGGTAGAAGAAAACCTCAGCCCAAACCTTCTCAGCGACCTCGTAAGTACGGTCAATGCTGTGCTCTCCATCGAGGAGGATCTCTGGCTCCACAATTGGCACCAACCCATTGTCCTGAAATCACACAAAGCTTTAGTTTATTGAGAGAATTCAGTGCAATCCCATTATTTCTTGCGGGAAAAGCGAGGTGGTTTACCTGAGAGATGGCAGCGTAACGGGCGAGACCCCAAGCGGCTTCTTTGACAGCAAGAGCAGAGGGACCGTTGGGAATGCTCACGACCGTACGCCTAATTCAATCAGAGATAGAATCTTTGAAGCGAACTGAGTGGCAGTCAACATAGGAAGGGTCTAGGATTGAGAGAACTTACCATTTGGCGAAACGAGCACCCTGCTGGTAGTAGGCGGCAGAGCGAGAGGCGAGACCATCGAGTCCTTGGCACCACGACTCGTTGTTAGATCCAGCAAGCGGCACCAGACCCTACAATCGAATATAAACCACACCATATACATGTATAACAAGAAATAAAAATATCAGTGTTAGGACAGGAACACACAAATGGTTTCCATTTTAACCTTTCTTGGGAAACGCGCGCCATGAGTTAAGTTCGTTTTCCGTTTCATCTCTTTTCACAAATCAGCAATTTTGCAAAAGAAGTGAAAGGGTTCAACGGCGGTATCACGAACCTTGTCGACCTTGATACCGGGGACGATGTTCTGCTCAGAGAGGACGTCGACCATTTTGCGGCCGTCAGTGGTGGATTGGTAGAGAGTCTCCTCGAAGAGGATGGCTCCGGAGATGTACTGACCCAGTGCCGGTGCTGTTATCAGCAGAGTCCTGTATGCCTGCCTGTTTGCCTCTGTGTTCTCCAGCCCTATCGACGCCAATCTCTTTCCGCACGTCGCGTTCGACTCGTCCATCGCCAAGATTCCTCGTCCCGGAGACGCTATTGTTTTCTAAGACGCCCAAAGCAACAAGATGTTTTTGAATTTTTCAGTCAAGAGAGTTCATAACGGTCGAGTACGGATGAAACGTGTCGGCGGGACTTGTGAATGTAACTTACAGCGGTCTTGACGAGCTCGTCGGCGTAGGAGGAGGAGGCGCGGACGGTGAGGGCCGAGGAGGAAGCGCGGCTTCGGACAGCGGCGGAGGATGGCTGTCGGAAGAGGAGGTTCTGTCCCTTCACCCAGTCCGACCTGTCCAAAACCGGCGAGGCCTTTAGCAGAGTCGCTGAGGTCGATGCCATCCTTCTCTCCCTGCGAGTAAAAGTTTCTTCCTCTTTCTCGAGAGACTCACAAGAAGCTTATGGCACGATCTTATCTCTGAGCTCACTCCCTGCTTTGGATTTATATTTGCCTTCAGATTGGTTATTTGAGGTTCTTGTCTCCCCGCCAATGCCCATCCGCCACGTGGAAATCATCTTTCTCTAGTCCCGGAATATATTCCCCCTTTGATTCCCGTCGTTAGATTTGTGATTTTCTTTTTCTAGCCCGGAAAAAATAATAATTATTTTTTTATGACGTATTTATGTGCAGAGGGAAATTTACAATAGGTCGTTTGGTCCACATCGAAGGCGCAAGATTTCTCCTCAAGACAAATTCAGAATGGAACCAAATGCATGCGTCCGACATTTACAATCACAAAGACTTCGTGAGGTTGCGATGAGATCTCTACTTCCTACGTTTCGATGGCTGAGGTTAAGTCTGGAGATTTTATGAGATTGTGATGGATACATCAACGGTACACCGTTTGCCGTGTCAGCCCCTTGGTGTCATCTCAAGACACGTGGCATTCTTATAGCCATCTTGGATCCCGGGGTAATTAGTGAACCCTCTCAACGAATGAGAGGGTCTAAGGCCGACGAAGCCACGAGTTAAAAAAAAGCACCAACTTCCGAGAGGGGTCAACATAAGATGAGATGTGAACAATCTAAGTGAAATTTAAAAAAAACTTAAATTATTTAAAACAAGCTTTTATGAAGGTCCAAATAGGTTTGGTACAGAATAAATGTTATTGATCCCATTTAATATATTTATTTAATTATTAGATTGGTATATATTCCACTAAACCAACCAGAAAGCATGAATAATAAACATAAATAATTATAAGTACCACGAATGAATTTAATATTCTCTACTGAGCGTTATCGAAAAAAATAAGATTTTTTTTTTATTAGCTGCAGGGTAATTGAATGCCGTAAGTCTCACAAAAATCGACTCAATGGAAGTTGGGGTTAGCGGCAAAGTAGGCCAAGACTCCGACGAAGGGTGCATTGGTGTACGTTGCAGGCTCAGTCTGCGTGGCATTGTTTCTGCCGCCGACGAACTTGTCATCGCCGTCGGGCCCACCGACCACGGCACCGGTCAAGACGTTGGGGTTGGGGCCTAGTTTCTTGAAAAGATCCCACCCGGCCTTGCAACCGAATGGTTTCGGATGAGCCTTGATGCTGGGTATGGACGAGCCACGGTGATGTATCTGTTCCGGGTACCGATTACCGTATCCCACCATGTACGACATGTTCATCGGATTATCTCCCAAAATGTAGTCCACCTAAACAAGTAAATCAACATTCACCATTATAAACCGGACCTGCACTTTGGAATTACTAATTGGAAAGATCAAACAGACCTGTCTCTTGGCAACGCGGCGGAGTTCATCAGGTGAGACGACAAGGCTGCCGCAGTGTAAGGATTGGGAGGCTTTGGAGAGGTAATCCGCATAGGCAAGGAGGAGCAAGGAGCGGGAGATGGGACATTGGAGCTGAGCCATGCCTCCGTCGTATATCAAACCGCCCGGTGTATATGTCACGTGTTGTCCGCTTGCATTCGGTATGAACGAACACATGAAGCTATCTGCCTCGTTCTTGAATGCCTCTAATCTCGTCATTTTGGCTTCCAACACTTCCTGTTCATACATGGCAGATGGTTTGATTAGTGAAATAGGTAAGCATGTTCAGATTGGATAGAGATTAATGGTAGCAAACCTTGGCGACAAGAACGTTAATGCCGCCCAGTTTGTTGTCCCAACCAAACTGGAGAATGGCGGAGCCATCTCCAAAGGCCTCACGGTTGCTCTCTAAGTAACTCAGGTAAGATTCTTCTCCCGTGGCTCTTCTCAGCCATGCAGCTCCCCATAACAATTCATCCTATATCCATCAAAACAAGCCAACATTTTCATTATAATTCAGATTCTTCAATGTTTTCAAATGTACATCGATCACATGTGTTCTAATCTATGCGAGAATCTAGTTATTAAAAAAGATCATCAGTAGACGATGCATGATGGGGTTCTCACCTTGTACCCACTCATACTGCAGTAAAAAGGGCAAACGGCATCCTTTGCGCTAGGATTATCGCTATAAGAACCACGGTGGGAATCGGCGTACTGAAAAGCCTTGACAGCGTTCTGAAGCAACACACGAGAGTAGGAGGGATCCGATGGCTGGAAAGCAATGGAAGCAGCGGCTAAGGCGGCGGCAATTTCTCCGGCGAGATCAGAGGCTGCGTTTGGTGCGTCGATGGCGTAGGAAGTGCGCGGTGTGTCCATATCCTCCGGCCTCTCCCAGCAATTGTGGTCTGCGACTGGTTCTCCTACCTGCGTTCACGTGAGTGCATATCTCTCTTCTTTGAACACTTTGGCCAATATTAGGGTTTCGTGAAATATTCGAAACATGTCAAAAAGTCATTTAGCTTGCTCTTTTACCATATCCTCTCGTTCCAACCTCTTTTTTCCCCCCTGAATATGCAATGGGGTCCGAAAGGATATATATATATATATATATTAGATAGGGCCACTTTAGGTCTCTTTAAACAACATCTCAATACACACACTATATATTAACATTTAAAATCTTCGCACAATTATATTCTACGCAGTAACTACAAAGACAACAATTTCTTTGTTAACCCATAAATCTCCCCATTTTAGCCGTTTTCATTTACTTATTGCATGAAACATTCACATAAATTTCATTTGCAACGCAATAACGTACCTGGACAAAGATACGGTTAGGGAGCTGAGAAACGGTCTTGAGGAGATAGTCGGAGCTCCATTTGACGGCCTCGAGAGCGTTCTGACGCTCGGAAGGAGGCATGTATCCTCCGAAGTCGACCACGCTCCACGCAAGCATCGTCGTCGTGAATGCCATCGGAAAATGGAACTTTATGTTGTCTCCGGCGTCGTAATATCCGCCGGTGAGGTCCGTTTTGTGGGTCCATCCGTCTCTCAGCCCGGAGGTACCGCGCCACGTCATCCTTTGGCTCTTCGGAAGAAATCCCGACCGTTGGCCTTCGAAGAAGATGATGGATTTGGAGAGAGCATCGTTATAGTCATGTGAAATCACCGACTTCGGCAACTGACCAAGACCGAGAATAAGAATAAGAAGAGGAGGAAGAAGTCGCCGGCAGATGGGTGATTTCATATTTCCGTTGCCGGGAAAGTGTATATATATCGTTAAGAGTTGAATTAATGATAATGTAGAGGAGGTGTGGTATAGGGATTATATATCTATATATATATAGGCTTTTATGAATGTTCAACGTTCCATTGGAATCGAATATTCATCTGTCAATTTAATACTTAATTCGTCTGAAACTAAAACATAGATTCAAATCCAAATATTATTGGAAGTATAAAACGTAAATGGAACTAAATCAAAATATTCCATAGAATATCATGTACTGTAGTATTTTTGGAATCATCTCCATAATAAACTTAACAAATAAGGAGAAATAACCGCGGTGAATTTAATATTTATGGTATATGAAATGAGCATATATATATATATATGAATCGGATCAGACCCAGAAAAGAATATGTAATCCGATTTGTAAAGAATATTTAATATTATATATATATATATATACACACACAAATAAATGTAAGAAAAAAAATCTAATTAAATATTACGTTATGTAGTAGATTATTTAACCGTACGTGTCTCTACGGCACCGAAGGTGAGGTTGGCCTATACGCATACCCTCTTTCCAGCGGGGATTAATATTGTGCATTATATATATCAAACAGATTGGAATTATTTTTATTAGATTAGCGGCGGTGCTTCAATTCAATTACAATTTGAAACATAAACCGATTCAATGGAAGTTGGGGTTAGCGGCAAAGTAAGACAAGACTCCGACGAAGGGCGCGTTGGTGTACGTTGTAGGCTCACTCTGTGTAGCATTGTTTCTCCCGCCGACGAACTTGTCATCGCCGTCTGGCCCACCGACCACCGCACCGGTCAGAACGTTGGGGTTGGGGCCTGGTTTCTTGAAAAGCTCCCACCCGGCCTTGCACCCGAATGGTTTCGGATGAGCCTTGACGCAGGGTATGGACGAGCCACGGTGGTGTATCTGTTCCGGGAACCGACCACCGTATCCCATCATGTACGATATCTTCATCGGATTATCTCCCAAAATGTAGTCCACCTAAACAAGTAAATCGACACATTCACTGTTATAAAACCGGACAGGTTACTAGAATTATTCGTTGGAGAAGAGCAAAGGGAGGGACCTGTTTCTTGGCAATGCGGCGGAGATCATCGGGGGAGATGACAAGGCTATCGCAGTGTAACGATTCAGATGCTTTGGAGAGGTAATCGGCGTAGGCGAGGAGGAGGAAGGAGAGGGAGGTGGGGCGTTGGAGCGGAACCATGCCTCCGCCGTGTAGCAAACCGGCCGGCGTGTACGTCATGTGTTGTCCGCTTGAATTCGGTATGAATGAACACATGAAGCTATCTGCCGTGGTCTTGTATGCTTGTAATCTCACCATTTTGTCTTCCAACACTTCCTGTTCATATCATACGACAAAGACACTTGTATGATTTTTTGCTGTCTATATTATAATTAAGGCCGTGTAATTTCTGAAATTGGTAGCAAACCTTGGCGACAAGAACGTTAATACCGCCAAGTTTGTTGTCCCAACCAAACTCGAGAACGTTGTAGCCAGCTCCAAAGGCTTCACGGTTGCTCTCTATATACTTCAGGTAAGATTCATCTCCCGTGGCCCTTCTCAGCCATGCAGCTCCCCATAACAATTCATCCTGTATCCATAAGAAAAACAAGGTAATGTTTCACCGATTATGTTATCAAGGCGATGAAACTGCTGATATATAGATCATTTATGATTCGGTAGACTATACTATACACGTACGTAATAATACACTAACCTAGCTATATGTAACAAAAAAGATACAATCGAGATTCACCTTGTATCCACTCGAACTGCAGTAAAAAGGGCAAACGACCTCTCTTGCGCCAGGGTTATCACTGTAAGAACCATGATGAGAATCGGCGTACTGAAAAGCCGTGACAGCGTTCTGAAGCAATTTGTTAGAGTAGGAGGGATCCGATGGCTTGAAAGCAATGGAAGCAGCGGCTAAGGCAGCGGCTATTTCTCCGGCGAGATCAGAGGCTGCGTTTGGTGCGTCGATGGCGTAGGAAGTGCGCGGTGTGTCCATGTCCTCCGGCCTCTCCCAGCAATTGTGGTCTGCGACTGGTTCTCCTACCTGCGTTCACGTGAGTGCATATCTCTCTTCTTTGAACACTTTGGCCAATATTAGGGTTTCGTTAAACATTCGAAACATGTCACAATGTTGTGTCGTTCGAACTTCTTTTTTCTTTATTTGTAGGGGTGGATCCAAAAAGTGTAAAACATAAACTAACAAGGTCTTTACAAACAGTTCTGCTATATGAATATCATTTGCAACGCAATAACGTACCTGGACAAAGATACGGTTAGGGAGCTGAGAAACGGTCTTGAGGAGATAGTCGGAGCTCCATTTGACGGCCTCGAGAGCGTTCTGACGCTCGGAAGGAGGCATGTATCCACCGAAGTCGACCACGCTCCACGCAAGCATCGTCGTCGTGAATGACATCGGAAAATGGAACTTTACGTTGTCTCCGGCGTCGTAATATCCGCCGGTGAGGTCCATTTTGTGGGTCCACCCGTCACTCAGACCAGAATTGCCTCTCCACGCCATCCTCTGGCCCTCCGGAAGAAATCCCGACCGCTGGCCTTCAAAGAAGAGGATGGATTTGGAGAGAGCGTCGCTATAGTCATGTGAAATGACTGCCCTTGGCAACTGAACAAGACCGAGAACAAGAGTAAGAAGAGGAAGAAGTCGTGGGCAGATGGGTGGTTTCATTTCGAGACGTGTAGCAGTGGAGGTGTGTATAATGATGCATGGGAGTGTTTATAATGGCGTTTCCAGGTTGCGGTGATAGGTTTAGATCCCTTTTCAGTACTTGTCTCGTTTGATACTCTAGAGTTGTCATTTTATGTCAAAAATGTTAATATCATTACAAGATTTCGTTCGTAAATAGGAAGAGATCTACCATATGGTTTTGTTAATTATTTTATGCATGTTTGTGTCCATATCATCATTCTTTTTTGCTAAAACTGTTAACACCGCAGAATAGGAAAAATGAAGATCAAAATCAAGCAGTTAACAGCTACACATGTTAAAATTAGTGCCTAATGTTTATATCTTGTGATGGAAATAGATCATCAGATATCTAAATTTTCAGAGGATAATAAATGTGTGAAAAATTAAATTAAACTGGCTAAATAAATTGAATGGATACACCAAGAGACCATATCAATAATTTTTAGATTATTTCTATAATATCTAGTATCCTATATGAGTTTAAAATTCTAGTTGTTGACTTGTAAATGTTTTCAGAAGGTATTATTTCTATTTATGTCTATGTAAATCTCCAAAAATCTAAATTTAATGTTTTCCTTCCTTGATAGTCCAAATTATTTAACCTTTTTTTTGGTTTCATTATAAAAGGGAATCTGAATACCGATTTGGGCAATATTTATTTCTTAATTTGTACGGAGTCCATCTGGAACGGGCTCAATCGGGTACAAATGGGCTCAAATAAAGCCCATATATTTGCATACGTCATATTGACGTCATTTTCGAATTTCCTCCCTCACATCTGCGCAACAGCGCAAGTTCGTCCTTCCTCGTCCTTTTGGTCCCAACCTCTAATTGCGACGGAGGTACGGCTACATTCCGATGCATTTGGGTTTTGTTCCTTTTTCATGCCTTGATACTTCCGATTTCGCTTTCGCGTCTGTTTGTGCTTCTGCTTGAATTCATTTCGGGATAAGGGTTCATTGGATTTTCAATTGTTTTGGCCTATGTTTATCCTTCTCGACAGAGCACTGCTCGGTGTGCTTTCCCTCCTTAATGCAGTTATTTCGATTCATGTGTTCGTCCTTTATAGGTTTTTTGTTGTTTTTTTTCTTTAATGGTTTTGCTATATGGTGTGGTTCCCCTCCTTCCTTAGTGCAGTTATTTCGATTCATGTGTTCATCCTTTATAGGTTTAATGTTGTTTTTTTTTCTTCCATGGTTTTGCTTTCTCCGTATTTTATGGAATCCTACTGCTTTTTGGGTTTGAATTCAGCTGACTCCGTTCGGAAATTGTTCGTCCGACCTCTATTCACGTTCGAGCGGTTAAGGCTTAATTCTGGGAAATGCATCCGAGTTGAGTTGAATTGAGGGCTTTACAGTCTTAATGAGTCTACTATGAAATATATATTCATCGGTGGGGCAAGCTCTTCTACTTTGGTTCATGTTTTCTCTTGGTTCTATGGTTCTAGAGACACGGTGGGTTGGAGAGAGAAAACCTTGAATTGGGTACAACAGGTTGTATTTGCTGTTATGAGGGTGGCTTCAGGATCATGTACCTATGAAATGAGCTGTTGTTCTAGAGATAATATTTCCAATGGTACCTCTTGGTAACCAAAGTTGATGGTTGAATGACTCCTCTGGTTATTATGATGATCACAATATTGGTCTCATAGATTCAGTTTTTAAAGGAGAGGTTTAATCCGTTTGAATGGACGGAGAATTTGCTCCTTAATCTCAATCTTGACCACCATGACCTGTCAGTTTCTGATATAGGATGTGGGTGGGCACTGATTACTGTGTTCTTTGGTTTGGGGTCATTGCCCTGGTGGGAGAGAGAGATTGCTTGAGTCTCGTGGTTGATGAAAGTGTTGATTGTAAATGGACAGGAAGGAGGCGACGGATAGGGTTTTGGTGGTGGTCAGTGGCTGATTATTTGTGGTAGGTGGTGTGTGGAAGGGCCTTAAGAAATGAGTTTAGACAACAGGACCAGGAGTCTGGTGGACTGGAAGATTCGCTCAGAACGTTTTTCTTATCGCGATGCTCCTTATAGGAGAGATTCACGTCAGGGTTTCAGGTTTTAAATTTTGGTAGATTTAGCCATCACTATTACTTTTCGTTGGTTAACTCGTAGATGCATCCTTAATGGTTGTTTCTCATTTGTGCCTCTTGCCTAATCTATTTTGAGAAATTGTTCCGGGCTAGGTTATTTAGCACCTCAGAATGACATCCCTCATCCTGACTTTTTCAAATTGTGTTGTAGCCAAAATAACGTGTGCAAGAACTGCAAGCGACCTGGTCATTTTGTTAGAGAGTGCCCTAATGTGTCTATCTGCCACAATTGTGGACTTCCTGGGTAAGTACTCTTGTTCTTCTTTTTTGTCCAAGACTGTTTTGTATTTTATCTGTTTACCATGTACATATGATAGTCTTTGATCATGATGCCGCTGCTTTCCTCTGTCCCATGCCATTTCAATGTCCTTTACCAAATTCTTTTGGGTTGTCCATTTAGTTATGAAATATGTGAAGTTCTGATCATGTTTGAGCTTTGTGTAATCGATCTTGTTAACTCACCAGGCATATCGCCACTGAATGTTCCACCAAATCCATGTGCTGGAACTGCCGTGAAACTGGTCACATGGCCAGTAACTGCCCCAACGAAGGCATTTGTCACGCATGTGGCAAGGCCGGGCATCAAGCGAGAGACTGCACAGCAACCCATCTCCCACCCGGTGACCTTAGACTCTGCAACAACTGTTACAAGCAAGGCCACTTTGCGGCAGACTGCACAAACGAAAAGGCTTGCAACAAGTGCAGGAAAACAGGGCATTTAGCACGGGATTGTACAGACGACCCTGTGTGCAACTTCTGCAATGTGGCCGGTCACATGGCTAGGCAGTGCCCTAAAGGCAACGTGATGGGAGGCCGAGGAGGCAGCAGTGCTCGTGGGAATGGTGGCAATCGTGGGTTCAGAGACCTGAGAGAAATTGTTTGCAGGAACTGCAGGCAGGTGGGACATATGAGCAGGGACTGCACCGGTGCAATGATGATATGTAGGAACTGCGGTGGGAGGGGGCACTTCGCCTATGAGTGCCCTTCTGCAAAGCTCATCGACCACCGCTATCCTCGGAGATACTGACCGATAACAACAATGACAAGATTCACCGTTGGTTGCTGTTCGGTTGGAGCGTCGGCTCTATTACGATATGTAGTATGTTTCACACAACCTCGTAGGCCTCCAGATCGGGTCATCTCCATCACATTAGATGAGCTTTAGTGTTTTAATGAAAAGAAACCTCGAAATGTTTTAGTTTGTCACTGGATTTTTGCTTGCTGGTTTTGATCTGTTTTGTCTCCGGGTACTGTCTTTTTTTTTTTTTTTTTTTTTGGTTTTTTGGATCAATCTCACAAAATGTTGCTCCCAAATCATAACTATAGATGACTGGTAACTTTCATAAAACCCCATTTCTGCACGCATGATTCGGCCCATATTGTGACACACAAAAATCGTCAACATTTGACTGCCGTAATGGGCCGTAGTTTACAAAGGGCATATCGGGCCGGTCGTATGTTAGCCACATTGGCAAAAATCCAGGTCTTGGAACCTTTCACAACCGGGAGATAACCGAACGGATTGGTGTTTTCCGACGTATTTTATAATATTTTGAGATTCTCCTATAATCCACAAGGTCCATGCAATGCATGCGTTGTTTCTATATTCAATTTTATTACAAACCTCTTTTTTTAGGCATAAAAAAATCGGTTTTATGTTAGTAAACCGACCTGGAAGATTTCTCGGTCGATTTCTGGCCGTCGATATGAATTTTTTTTTTCTTGTAATAATAATGGGAAAAGGTAAAGGTTTGTCCTTTACATGCTCAAAACAATTGAAAGAGAGAACAATTAAAAGTTAAAGCTTAAAATGAAAAAAAAAACAAAGGTAAATGATAAATTTGCAACCTATAGTATTAAACGAATAACAGAAAAAAATGAGTTGCTTCAGACACAAGCCACTCGGGACAAAAAGGCTCCACCACTGCAACCAAAATATGCGCTTGTTTTTTTTCTGCCAACTGCATATCTTCTGTTTATCCCTTTACAGTCACCACACCAGTGTAAACACACGTGGAAATGCTGACGAAATAGGAAGGCCAGAGAGTGTAGGGTACAATATATAATATTCCTAAAATTTCGGGGTCACATTGACAAAGAAGTCAAAAGCAAGACTGCAGAAAGCAATTTTAAAACTACTTGTCCTGCCACCAGACCAAACGGTAGATTTGATTTCAATCTCTCTCTCCCTCGCTCGTATCTGCCACAGGGACTAAACCATAAAGGGTTGCAGAGGATCGTAAAGCACAGGAAGAAGGAGACAGAGAGTTTAGTGTTTGATAGATGGACGCTATCAGAAAACAAGCTACGAAGCTCAGAGAACAAGTAGCGAGACAGCAGCAGGTACCTACCTTGTTTCTCCCCCCCAATTCTATAAACCCTAGATCGAACCTCCAAATGATCGATTTGGGACCAAATCGCGCATCCTTAGTTATTTCAAGCCGATAAAGTTAGCGAAACATAGACGGGTTTCACAGATTTACCGCGTGAAGTTGGTCACGAGCTGGTTCGGTTGATCTTCTTTCGGAGCTTCGGTCTATGAGTGTATTCTCGTATCTTGATCTGAGAGAGAGATGACTTGGAACGTTTGTGTAAAGGGGTGAACTTTCTGAACGGAAATGCCTATTTCTTCCGAATCTTTCGGATAAATACATTGTCTTTTCTGTTTTTGGTTGCAATCATTCAACTTGTTCCCATGAGAAGTCCTCGACTTGTCTCTGATGTTCGTATCTTATTCTGGTAGCTTTGTTGATTTTTTGGAGTGCTAATTATGCGCCCAAATTTGGTTTACTATGGATTCCATTTGAAAAGTATTGATGTTCATTTTTTTGTAATTTTCCGGTGAAACAATGGAGGCTGTCCTGAGACAATTCGGGGCAGGAGGGTATGGAGGTTCAGACACTGTAATAACCGATGAGGCAGAGTTACAGCAGCACCATAAACTCGAGAAGCTTTACATCTCAACACGTGCTGCCAAGGTTGTCGGTTTTCTGCTTGTCTGCTACCATCACCTCTTCAGTTCTTTTGAATTGAGCCCTTGATGTGATTTTGCTTTTCTTCAGCATTTTCAAAGGGATATCGTGCGAGGTGTGGAAGGCTATATTGTGACGGGATCCAAACAAGTCGAGATAGGTGAATATGTGATGCAAATGCACTCACAGTTTTGCATTTCTACTTTCTGCTTTGAAGATCACAAGTTATATCTAATCACTTCTGCTCTATATGTGCGATAGGAACGAAGTTATCAGAGGATAGTAGGAAATACGGCTCTGAAAACACATGTACAAGCAGTACTACACTAACAAGGGCTTCACTAAACTTTTCTCGAGCTCAGGCTCAAATGGAGAAGGAGCGGGGGAATCTCTTAAAGGCTCTCGGCACCCAGGTTTGACCTTTTTCTTGGCATATTTGTATGGAACATTGCTTTAGTTTTAACAGTTGACTCATATGTGAGAATGCTGGCCGTATAGCAATGTGTTACATGCTGAAATTATTAGGTTGCTGAGCCCTTAAGGGCAATGGTGATGGGAGCTCCACTGGAGGATGCTCGTCATTTGGCACAGCGTTATGACCGGATGCGCCAAGAAGCTGAAGCTCAGGTACTCAAAACTGCTTCTTTTAATTTCCCATGCTGGACGAAATGACGTTTAGAGGTACACACAATATTTAACTAGGTTTAATAACTAATGGTAAAAAAATGCATATCCTGGGTTAGAGGTTATACTTACACCCTTTCTTGAGCCTAGACAGACCATCGAAGTATCAAAACGCCAAGCTAAGGTTAGAGAAAATCCCGGGAATCCTGAACTAGTAATGAAACTGGAATCTGCTGAAGCAAAACTACAAGACCTTAAATCAAATATGACAACACTGGGGAAGGAAGCGTCTTTTGCAATGGCTGCAGTTGAAACTCAACAGCAAAGGCAGACTCTTCAGAGGCTGATAACTTTGGTACTCATTCAAACACTTCTCTTCTTTTGTACTAAGAGTTATAAGTTGGTTTCTTTTTTTCATGTGATATGTCTAGAAACTGTCTGTTAAAATTTCTTTACTCTTTTTCTTTTCCTTTTTGTTCTTTCAAAAGGTTGAAGCTGAGCGTAATTACCATCACAGAATCCTTGAGATTCTTGAGCAGCTTGAAGGCGAGGTATGTGCCAATGCCGTTCTGTGGTAGGGTACATGAATGGGATTGGGAGTATAAATAGGATTGCCTTGATCGATATACGCATCAGAGGTTAAACCTGTATCAGTTCTCTGTTTCTAGGATATTCAAATAAATATGGATATGTTCGTCTTTATAGTGTTAAACTTGATGATTATCTTCCATTCTTTATATTTATAGGCATTGATTGGTTCTTTAGATGCATTTATGAAAAAGAACTTAATTTTGTTATTCATGCTTGCAAGAAGAGACAACAAGGCCTTACAGCTGCTCCCTAAACAACATCAACTTATTTTGGTGCAGATGAAATCTGAAAGACAGAGGATTGAAGCTCCTCCTCAGACACCAACCATAGAGAATGCACACCCACCTCCTTCATACGAGGAAGCCAATGGCGTCTATGCTTCTCAGATGCATGATGGATCAACAGACATCATGGGATACTTCCTAGGAGAGGTTAGCTAACTAAGCCTATCTTTGACTGATTTTTTGGTCCGACTGTTTGGGCCGATGTCTAATGTTGTCCTTCTTGTGGCCTTTTTTTTTCCTCTCTGATCAGGTCTTGTTTCCATATCAAGCTGGATCTAATGCGGAGCTTAGCTTATTGGTTGGAGATTACGTTGTTATCAGAAAGGTTAGCAATTTGGACAACACATGCATATAAGGAAGAAAATAGTGTAAACAAGTGTCTCCATACCATCTCAGATTCGATGCACGCAGTAAAAAGCTCAGGCCTTTGGCATGTAATCAATGGTGGTGTTTCAGGTAACGAGCAGTGGATGGGCAGAAGGAGAATGCAAAGGCAAGGCTGGTTGGTTTCCTTATGATTACATCGAGAGAAGGGACCGTGTCCTTGCCAGCAAGGTAACTGAGGTGTTTTAATGGCTTTTCTCTTGGTTTTGTTCTCTGTCGGACACTGGTTCTGTCTCTGCTG
>NW_010963495.1:3039539-3051202 GCF_000463585.1 Tarenaya hassleriana | reverse complement strand
CTGCTGAACCGGAGCTTGTGCCATGGTTCTTGTCTAAGAAGAAGAAAACCCATACCATTTTCTGTTCTTCCCCGTGTATTTTTTCCCCTTTTGTGCTGACAAAATCTGATACAACACCAGAACTGAACTCCAAATGTTCTTTCTCAATTTATGATATGTGAATACTTTACATGCTCCAAATGATCTCCTCTCATTTCAGGTTGTTCTTTGACCTGTCTGCTCTCTCTTTTTTTTTCCTTTTCCTGATGATAATGCATCCAATGTATTGGGAAAATATCCGAGTTTGGCGCTCCTCCCCTGCTCTGCTGTTTGACACTGGTGATCATCAACTATATATCTTGATTATATCTAAATTCAGTTGTCTTTCTTTTACTTTTTGTCTTCTGCAATGTTGGTCGGTATTAATGCTGATAAAGACAATGTCTTTCATTCACACACACACTCCCTCTGTCTCTCTCCTTTACTTTTGTTATTATGGCTAGGGCTGGACATTTAAACCGTTAACCGCAGGTATACGAGTATTCGGTTTCGTGGGTATCCGAACAACGGATACTAGACACCTAACGAAGACGAAAACGAGGATTAAAAAGTGGAATACCTATCATACGGGTTCAGATTCAGGTTTTTGAAATAACGGGTACCCGCGTATATATTAAAATTATAAAATTACCTTTATATTCTTAATATAATTACCAAAATACTTAGGTTATTTCTACTTTTCTTGAGGATTATATATTGGATTTTTAAGTTTTGATGAATTTAACTTCAAATCACTATGTATTTTAGAATTTTTTTTTAGGATTCTACGTATATTGTTATATTTTAAGAATTTTTAAACTTATAAATGTGTTTTTGTACCAAAATATGTATATTTTTTTGTTGATTATTTGGTTTAATTCTACATTGATTAATGTTTTATATATGGGTACGGATATTCGCGGCTATCCGTCTTTTAGTTATAGGTACGCATTAGATGGGTATGCGGATGTTGTGAGATACAAACGGAGATAGTATTTCTCTAAAACCGACAAAGACGAAAATAAAGACGGATATCTCCAAAAAATGCGGATATCCGATCTGTGCCCAAACTTATTTATGGCATTCTCAGTAATGAATGTAAAGGGGAAGTTGTCCAGAATTCTAGTGGAAATTTAGAAGAAGAATACATTTTTTTTTATTTTCTCAGTTGATTTGAATTTGATTGCTTGGAGTTTGGACCAAGAAATCGACCAGAATTAACCTGGAAACTCACCTCTTTGGAAAATCGAGGGAGTAGCTTGACTCTCTCTTGTCATGTATTGAACCTTTCTCTCCCATGTTTCTGAGCATTTTCGCATGAATTTCGCCAATCTTTAACACCACCTTCTTTTCTTTTCTTTTTTTTTTTTTTTTTGCTTTCCTGGTCACCATCTCCCATTTTGTTTTTTTTCACAAAAAATAAAAAAAAATAAACTCCCCGCATATTATTATTTATTAAATTACATCATGATGTATGAATGACGCGCCTCCTGGCTTCAACTTGATATTTTCTGGACGATGAAGATGTAATAAAATACTATGGTGGTCATTGTCTAAGCACTGACACACAACGAGTCAGCCGTACACATATATAAACCTAAGTTTTGTCTGTTTCTAAAACCCACGTGGTTCATGATGGGATGGGAGAGTTGGGTGCTCCATTCCTAAATAATTGAACCGCTTAGGTTCCATCCGTCTTTGCTTTTAATAGATATAATTACGTTTTACAAGTAAAAATCACGAAATTATTTTTTAATAATGGCCTTAAAAACAGTTGCATAAATTAAATGGATTAATTTAACCCAAACCCAATATTGATCGTGAAATTTAAATGAAATGGTATAAAAAGGAATTTTTATTTTTATTTTTTATTTTTAAAAAAATACTGCACGTGGTCGAGGAGTTTATATAGTTGGCGACGTCTTCCCAAAATTATTTGTAAACAAAGAGACCTCAAGCCTCAAGGCGCCAAATAAGCTTCTCACACCTCTTTCTCCCATCAATCAGACCATCGAAATGCTACTCAGAACCAATAACCTCTCTCTCCCCTCTCTCTCTCCACTTCACAACCCTAATCCCTCGCGATTTCACCACACTCTGATCCGATTCCGAGGAGCCTCGCCGCCGCGAAGTCTCAGTGCGGCCGCGCCGATATTGAGGCGGAATCCGGCGGATCTCCGGAAAATTTGCGTAGAGAGATTGGTGAGAGCGTGTGTCAGTATTGGACAGGAAAACGATGGCGGGTTGGTGGAGGAAGAGAGAGAGGAGAGAGAAAGCATATGGGAGCAGATGAAGGAGATCGTGACGTTTACAGGTCCGGCGGCGGGACTGTGGATCTGTGGGCCTTTGATGAGTCTTATCGACACCATCGTCATTGGCCAAGGCAGTTCCGTTGAACTCGCCGCTTTAGGTACGTTCTTTCTCTGTATGTATACAGCAAATATCTGTTTGGTCAACGGGAAAGTCTGGGAAGACAAAAAGAGCAGCATTTTCTTCTTCTTTCGCTTGCTAGGAGAAATCGGATTTTGAAATGGTTTTTTCATTCTTCTATTGATATTCAGGTAATTCCTGTATGCAGATCACTCAGAAAAGAGATTCTTCTCTAGTCAATTCTATTACTATATGGAAAGGGTCTCTAAAATGATGTTTTCCCCGTTGGTTACGTGTTGAATTTGTTTCTCGGTAGAATAAGGGTTGTCTGGACCACATTCTTCCTCACTCGATCACGGATCCTTAAACGTTCATTATCTCACTAATTTTGCATAGAATTAATGGTTTCAGAAATCATCTGATCTTGTGATTGACAGGTCCGGGGACAGTTCTCTGTGATCATATGAGTTACATTTTCATGTTCCTCTCAGTTGCTACATCAAATCTGGTCGCCACTTCTCTTGCCAAACAGGTTGATGTCCTTGAAACGCCTGTGTTTTAAGTTCATTGGGTTTTGAGAGTATTTGTCTGTTGCAAGAACTCTGTATTTGTGTTGGGGCAGGATAAGGACGAGGCACAGCATCAGATTTCTGTCTTACTCTTCATTGGCTTGGCATGTGGATTATTGATGCTTTTGTTCACTAAATTGTTTGGCACTTGGGCCGTAACTGGTAATTTGGAACCATTAACCTTCCCATTCTTATGCAATGAAATCTGAGTTTGTCCACGTTGAGAAAAATATTTGCATTTTTCAGCTTTTACCCGAGGAAAGAACATCGACATTGTCCCTGCAGCAAATACATACATCCAGGTTCTTAAGCTCTTCTGTCATGTGTTTATCCATGTTCCTGGTTTCATTTTTAATCATGTCTCGATCATTGCTTGTTTCTGCAATTGGGCTATAAAGAAACTTTTGAGTTAAGACTGATGATGTTCTTGCACAATTTTCTTTTCCCAGATTCGGGCCTTGGCTTGGCCGGCTATTCTTGTCGGATTGGTTGCTCAGAGTGCAAGGTTCTGATATTCCCTCTATCTCAATTCGATGCTTTACAACTTCTGAAGTCCAATATCTTGCATATATAGACTGGTTAGTACGTTTACCTTGGCTAAGATTTCTCCGAACTTTGCTTCAGTCTGGGAATGAAAAACTCATGGGGACCTCTGAAAGCGTTGGCGGCTGCCACAGTCATAAATGGCCTTGGTGATATAATCCTATGCTTGTTTTTTGGACAAGGTATCGCCGGAGCAGCGTGGGCAACCGCAGTTTCTCAAGTATTGCTATGAACACATTTCATCTGTTTCTTGCTAAAAAAAATCATTTTCTATATGCATTTGGATGTGTAAACAATCATGTAAATGTGTTTGTGTGTTAGATTGTGTCGGCCTATATGATGATGGATTCTCTCAACAAAGAAGGGTACAATGCCTTCGCCTTTGCTGTTCCTTCGACGCAAGAGCTCTGGAGAATCTCTGCCCTTGCCGCGCCAGTCCTGGTGTCCATTTTCTCGAAGGTTGCTTTCTACTCTTTCATCATATACTGTGCCACTTCCATGGGTACTCACGTTCTTGCTGCTCATCAGGTAAATAGATATTGATTTCCAGTTTCTGCGATCTTTTTCACCGACCTTTTATTCTATGAATTCGAACTGTCATACCAAAGATGTAAATAAAATTCATAAGCAATTGCACGGCGGTGGCTGACGAACAGCTGAACGATACACACAAATTAATAGGTTATGGCTCAGATGTTCCGGATGTGCAATGTGTGGGGGGAACCCCTCTCTCAAACGGCCCAGTCTTTCATGCCCGAGTTGTTATACGGGGTGAAACGGAATCTTTCCAAGGTTGGAATTCGACGTCAATGATGGGACATTCATTTTCTAAGTCAGTATTGGTTCTGAATTCGTGAAAATGTGCAGGCAAGAACGCTGCTCAAGTCCCTTATGATAATCGGGGCAACGCTGGGAGTTGTACTAGGGGTCATCGGAGCATCTGTCCCTGGTCTGTTTCCCGGCATCTACACTCGTGATGGAATTGTCATTCATGAGGTCAGTTCCTTCTCTCGCATTTTAAGTCACATTGTTTATGTTTCTCTACATCCCCGGGAATCTTGATTTTTCTCCTCAAATTTATAGATCCAAGTAGTTAGCTTATTAGCTGATAATGATCTATCTTGTATGAATGTGGAGCAGATGCACAGGGTATTGATACCGTTTTTCTTGGCGTTATCTGCAATGCCGAGCGCAGTGAGCCTGGAAGGCACTTTGCTGGTAAACCTCTTTGATCATAAAACCCTCTAATCCTTTGGTAGTCTGTAAAAGCCAGTTGCTATATTTCCCCTAATGGACTCGGAATCTCTGTAAATGTTAAATGTGTGAAGGCGGGACGTGACCTCAAGTTCGTAAGCTCGGTGATGAGCGCAAGCTTCGTCCTCGGCTGTCTTATACTAACTGTATGATTCTCGGACAGAACATCCTCAGAGTGTTACGAGCTGAACTCTTATGATATAGTTACAATAATAATGTTGTTGGTTTTGGTTGTTGACAGTTGGTGACAAGAAACGGCTTCGGCTTGGTAGGCTGCTGGTTCGTCCTCGTTGGATTTCAGTGGGTATGATCATTTCCCAACCACCAGATGAATCTAAACTCGTTTTTGTCTTTGCCCTTATCAATGTTTTTGTGTCGGCAGGGACGGTTTCTTCTGTACCTTGGACGCCTACTTTCCCCGGACGGCTTACTATATTCCCATACTTTTAATCAGTATACAATGGAGAAGATTTAATCTTTCATATATATATATATACACACACACACGATATTGGGTTTTTATTTGTTGCTATTATCAAATCCATTATATATTTATATATATATATATATATATATATATATTTGAATTTTGGCAACATAAACCCACCTACTGCACCACTAATCTAGTTTTGGAAATATAGATTCTGCCCTCCTCCTTGTATTTTCTCTGCGATAATGGAAAATACAAACTTTTAATACCTTAGTTTCGGTGCAAACACACTGCCAAGAACGAGTTGGAAACATCTAATCTAAACATTCCCCACATTGAAATCATTTTAGACTCCAACCCAGAAACTGTTATAACTTGGTCGTACAATAATACCATGTGATAATATGTAGCACTCGGCTGTCCTGTGAATGTGAATGATGACATTTTTGTCCTTCTCGCGATTCGGGTCTCTGCTTCTCATTAATGCATGAGTGAACAATTTCAGAATACAGTTAAAATATGGTCTACTTGGTCATTTCTTTTTTTTTTTAAATTATAAAATAATACATTATGAATTTATCAATCAATTGATTTGTAACCGTAACTAAAATTTAATATGGACCCCCACTAGAACTAATGAAATAATATAATTCATGGACCAACTTCTTTTCTCCGATGTACACATTTTAAATTCGGACCATTGCAAAAGGTCAGTACAAAAATATAAAAAAATAATTCCCTAATTGAAAAATGAGAGAATCGGAATATCGTCCACCCGAATGAATAGCCATGAGAGCTACCACCGATGGGGGCCATACATTTTTTGACCACTCGTCATCTGGTCCCACCTACCACCATCATGATTCATTCGAAAAATCTCCATTTCACCACGTGTTTTTTTTTACTTTTACCAAGTCATTATTACATTTTCTCTCTTTTCTTTGTTATGTGGTTGGGTTGATTTTTTTTTACATCTTCTCTGTTTTGATTATATTTTTTGAAATCTCCATTCCAACTTTGTAATGAAACGAAGTTGTGGCTTGCGTGTCTACTTCCAATATCTTAGACGTTACGGTAATCTTGAATTCATCGAATCGGTCTTGAATGTCCGATTACCGGTTCGGTTTGTTCCAATTTGTGTTTCCGGTTTCATCGCACCGGACCGGACAGATGTCTGCATCTATTTAAGAGTGAGAGGGCAGGAGCCGCACCCAAACGGTTAAAACTGCTATTTCTCTGTTCCTCCTGCTCTGTTTTGTCATCCACAAACCACGGAGGAGGAGGAGGAATTGAGGAGAAAAATGCAGATTCAAAGCAAAAGCTGCAAAACCCTAAAGTTAACCGCTTTACTCCCTTCTCCACAAAACCCTAATCTCAGAAGAACCCCATTTCGTTCATCCATCAGTTTCGGCGAACCGAAGCGGCCGTACCCGAGGCTTCGAGGCTCTCAATACGGGCCAAAGTTCCTCCGAGTCGTGAACTCGAGCCGGGAACTCATAATCGAGAGAGAAACCGAGGGCGATGCCGTTTCGATACCTCAGGGGAGCGAAGAAATCAATGAAATGGAAGAACAGGAGAAGGAGGGGTTGGAGAGTGAAAGCATGTGGGGACAGATAAAGGAGATAGTGGTGTTCACAGGACCTGCGGTGGGGATGTGGGTGTGTGGTCCGTTGATGAGTCTCATCGACACTGCCGTCATCGGCCAAGGAAGCTCCCTCGAGCTCGCCGCTTTAGGTACTTTATGAATATACATAGCCATGTCTCTTAGAATCTCTGTTTGGCTGACGGGAAAATCTGGGGGTTGATTAGGGTTTCTGGGTTCGTTAGGGATTCGAGTAACACTAATCGGAGAGTGGAAACCCATGAACAGGTCCTGGAACAGTGCTTTGTGATAATCTGTGTTATACTTTCATGTTCCTCTCCGTCGCCACTTCCAACTTGGTCGCCACCTCTCTTGCTCGCCAGGTTTGTCTGTTTTTTTTTTTCCTATTTATTTATCATAAGTAATAATGTTTTTCCAATATAAGAAATTGGCTTTTGATAGATAGATAGATAGATAGCAATTTGATATTCATATGTTTTTCCTTTCCCAGATACAATTTTAATGGGTATATATTTCTTATTATATTAATATAATATATATATATATATATGGGGTATAGGACTCTAGGGAATCTCACACCATCGATTATACGTGTATTTACCAAAAATAATAATAATAACAATAATTATAGTTTAATATAAAAAATAAAAGAACATTTGGAAAAACACAAAACAGGGTTATTGAAAGAAAGAACAAAACGGATTAAGAAGCAAGACATTCAACAAATATGAACTGAGAGATATGTATAAAATGGGGGCAGGACAAAGAGGAAGTGCAGCATCAGATATCGGTGTTGCTGTTCATAGGATTGGCATGTGGGTTCTTCATGTTTTTATTCACCAGACAATTTGGATCATGGGCTCTCACTGGTAAAAACCATCATCCCCCAAGAAAACATCCTGTGATTATCCATTAATATGGCATTGTTAATGCAGCTTTTGCTGGGGCAAAGAATCTGGATCTTCTGCCTGCAGCCAATACTTATGTTCAGGTTCCATTAATTTCTCCATCTTGTTTGTTATTTTGACATTTTCTGATATTCCTGCCTTCTGTGGATCTTAACATCTGCAGTTGCACACCTTTCTTTTTCATGAATTCCGCCACGACAACCCTTTTGTTCATCTGTGTATGTCAGATTCGTGGATTTGCTTGGCCTGCCGTTCTCATTGGGACAGTTGCTCAAAGCGCAAGGTCCTGTCGTGTGTGTGTGTGTGTGTATAGATATACATTCTCTGAGTTTGTCGTCTATCGGAACATATAGAAAGATTCACCAAATATTAAGAAATTGAATGAGTATCCTACGGAAGATGATACGTATGTGCTAGGAGGCTGGTTCCATTTCAAAGGCATCGATGAATCACTAGCTAAAACCCGAGGTTTCAAAAGAGGATTAGTGAAACAAATGGCTGATAATGAAGTGAAGTTATTGTGTGTAGCCTGGGGATGAAAGATTCGCGCGGACCTCTCAAGGCATTAGCAGTTGCAGCTGCAATCAACGGTGTGGGGGATGTTGTCTTGTGCCGTTTTCTTGGTTGTGGCATCGCTGGTGCAGCTTGGGCTACTATGGTTTCACAAGTAAGCCCTCCTTATCAATTACTCAGTAACTGGAAATGATGATGATGGTGATGATGATGTTATGTATGTAGGTGGTTGCAGCATATATGATGATGGATGCTCTTAACAAGAAAGGATATAACGCCTTCTCCCTCACAGTTCCTTCTCCTTCTGAGCTTCTGACCATCCTCGGACTCGCTGCTCCTGTCTTTGTAACTATGACATCCAAGGTCTCTCTCCCTCTCACATATATATACACTTTCACCGCCATAATATTGTCCTTATAATATATATATATATATATATAGGTGTCTGTCTATGTATCTCCTAAAATAACCTTTTGTGAAAAACTCTGCTCCCTTGTATAATCAGATAGCTTTCTACACACTTCTTGTATATTTTGCGACATCGATGGGCACAAACGTTTTAGCGGCTCATCAGGTGAGATGTTCTCTATGAGTTTTCAGTTTTACTGAGTTTGTTCTCACAAACCAAACCAAACCAAACTAATGGTTGTGTGTTTTTGATAGGTTATGATTCAGGCCTACTGTATGTGTTCTGTCTGGGGAGAGCCTCTCTCTCAGACTGCACAATCCTTTATGCCCGAGTTGTTATACGGTGTTAACCGTAACTTGCCTAAGGTAAGCTCTCTCTCTCTCTCTTTCACTTCTCAAATTATACAAGATATGGTCATCCTTCAAGGTTCTTGGCCTCGTAGAGGCTGCCTGCATATGACATTGATCTTTGTTAGCTGTTAATTAAAGAAATGCTCATTTTTGCTCTGAAGATCGGAATGATGTTCCTAAAACAAAGTTTTTATGCGAGTAGGCAAGAATGCTTCTCAAGTCACTTGCAAGCATTGGAGCTACAGTTGGTTTGGTCGTAGGAACTCTCGGGACAGCGTTTCTGTGGCTGTTTCCGGGCATATTTACGCCTGACAAGGTTGTCGTGAAGGAGGTATTTTCTCTTTCTTCTTCGTCTATACATAGTCCTGAATGCGGTGACTGAAAAAAGTGTATGCAATGTGCGGAAAACACCATGGAAACTTCTTTGGTATGAAAAGTCTAAGCTTGGGTCTTGCAGATGCACAAAGTGCTGATATCGCAGTTTCTTGCCTTAGCCGTGACACCAATTGCTATGAGCTTTGAAGGCACCTTACTGGTACCAAGTTATACCCTTTTTTTTTTGTTTTTTAGAGAAATGATGAACTGTAAGAGAAGTTTTCTGCATAAAGCATCATGAAAGAGGCACTGACAGACACAAGTTATCGAACATCGCAGGCAGGAAGAGATCTGAGATACATGAGTATATCAATGAGTGGATGCTTTGTCTCAGCAGGGCTTCTACTAATGGTACGTATACAACACAATATTCTCATTCATCTCTATCCCCCCCCCCACCCCACAATTATGAATCAGTAGGTTTTCTTAAATTCACTCTTCTGTATATATATATATAGCTTCTGAGCAATCGAGGATATGGCTTGCAAGGCTGCTGGTTCACCCTCGTCGGCTTCCTATGGGTATAAAATCCAAAACTTTTTCTTTCAGAAAGAAGTGTATGAGATTCAATGTTTTAAATTGTCTACAACATGCAAAAGCTGAATCAACAAATGCAAGATCCATATAGTAATGGTAAGGGAGTGTAAACATGAGATTTCTTATGATGTCATCAGGCAAGGTTCTTTCTGTCTCTTGGACGGCTTCTTTCACGGGATGGCGTCCTCTATGTTTCAGATGCTCCATCCATAGCGTGAGGGTCCTCTCTCTCTCCCCCCCTATGCTTCGGACAACCAACGACCGTATCCTACTTCATGTTTTCCTTTTTTTTTTGGGAGATGTGCGTTCCCATGCGTAACCTTCTCGAACGTATATGTATACGCATGGTTTTTGACGACAATCTAGTGAAGGATGGATGGCATTTGATCGAACGCAGCTTTGTCATTGTGTCCCATTTTGCCCAAGAACCATAACATACGTCACGTTCTATATATATGTGTGTATATATTTTGAATGTATCAACGTGTGGAAGAGAGAATTAGGGAACTAGAAGAAAATAAGGAAGAGAAAAATGATTCGGGTTTGTTTCCTTTCAGAGAAGATAGGCAGACCACTTGATCAGATGCCAAGTTGCTTGCAGCTCCCACACCACACACCCCACTTGGACTCCTCTCTAGTCGCTTAATCTCCCCTCTTCTTTTCACATTTTCGTATATAGATCTTAATTCAATTGTTAACCGTTTTTTTTTTAAAAAATTGAAATTGGATTCTTTTTTTTTCCTTAGTTTATGAATTGAGCGGTTTAAAATATATCATATTCAACATTTTAAAATATATAAAACAAAACACAATTTATTTATTGCATTCGTGCTTCTTTTACTAATAATTGGGCTTTGAGAGTCACGTGGTTATGTCCGGCAGAAATGGACAGACCCAAACACGGCATAAGTCAAGTAACCGACCATTGTCTGTAATCACATTATTGTTTGATTTTGGTTCGGTCTGTTTAACCGTATGACCCGTTAACCGAATGCTCACAAAAGGGAAGAGAGGCGGGTCACTGTGAACACCTTTGGAGCTGGTCGTTTATCTGTCTGTTGTATTCCGGAAATCTCTCTCTCTCTCTCTCTCTCTCTCTCTCTCTCTCGTGTTTTCCGTATAGAGGTGAAGAGAAGTGAAATGCAAGTTCAAACCAGAACCCCAACTCTAACGTTATCTTCCATTTCTTCTCTGCAAAACCCTAACCCCAAGCTCCCATTCCGATCTTCAATCAGCTTTCGCCAATGGAACTCGCCGTTTCTGAGCTTCCGGAGCTCTGCTTCCGCTGCAAAGTTCCCCCCGTTGAACCGGTTCGTCAGAAACTGCGCAACTCCGAATCAAGAACTTGTTGTTCTTGACGGAGGCAGCGAGAACGGAACGATTTCTCCGCCGAGCGAAGTGATGGCTGCAGAAGCTGAAGCAGATGGGGTCAAGGCGGACGATTTGGCGAATCAGAGTATTTGGGGTCAGATGAAGGAGATCGTCATGTTCACCGGTCCCGCGGCGGGGCTATGGCTCTGTGGCCCGTTGATGAGTCTCATTGACACGGCGGTGATCGGCCAAGGGAGCTCCATCGAACTCGCCGCTTTAGGTATGTATATATACATCACAGAATCTGCATTAGTTATCGAACACTTGGTTGCTTTGATGATTATTGGTTCTCTGTTTGATTAGCATGAAGATGCTGGAAAGAAAGAAAAAAAGATATTGTTGTTTTGTGTAAGATGCCTTTTCAAGCAGGGTAGTTCCCTCGCTCGCTTGTCAAATTGGAGGGGGGGGGGGGG
>NW_010963495.1:3030413-3039227 GCF_000463585.1 Tarenaya hassleriana | reverse complement strand
AAGTTGGGGGGGGGGGGGGAAGATGAACTAGGGCATTGTCTTGTTATAGACAAGCCTTTCGTATCCTCGGGACTTCTGAACAATTTAATTTGATTGGCTCTGTATTTAGTGTTTAATCTGGCGCTGCCTGAAACAGATGAGTACCCAAATTTATGATATCAGTGAAGGTGTTCTTGGAGGATCAATTGACTTGGCGGCTTATCCATGCCTTAGGCATGAGTTTGCTAATTCAAGTAACATTAATCCAGATGTCAGTGTTGATGAACAGGTCCTGGAACAGTAATATGTGATTATATGTGCTATACATTCATGTTCCTCTCAGTTGCGACTTCAAATCTCGTTGCCACCTCTCTTGCTCGGCAGGTTAGTTTGTCAAAACCTTCAGGGCATTCTTAGTTTTGAGGTATAAATTTGACCTGCCATGCTTTTCTGGTCATGGATGAGATCAAGGCAATCTTCTTGTCTTATGCCAAATGCTCATTATCAGGATCTGTTTATTGAATAGTGCACTCTTGACTAGCTGTTTGAGCCACCGTCTTGCTCATTGAATAGTAATATTGCAGGATAAAGATGACGTTCAGCATCAAATATCCACCTTGCTTTTCATTGGGTTGGCTTGTGGATGTGCGATGTTCCTGTTTACAAGGCTGTTTGGTCCCTGGGCACTAACTGGTAATGCAGACTGGTAAATGTTTCAAATCAGAAATCATAACTTTCAAGAACAAACAACGAGCCTTTTGCTGCTAATCTTATGACCTGTGACTCCTAGTGCGTGTTACTAGGGTTCCGAATTTGGTTCCTTTGGATAAAAATCAAGGCTGAGAAATTCAATTTTGTTCACTGTACTGGGTGTAAAGTTTACACCGAGTAGAAATATTTATCTCCAGCGTGAACCTAGGAACTATAAACTTCAGCAAGTTGGAAAAAGTTTCTGTAGTTGAATTTAATCTTGTACATACTTATATGCGTCAATATTTTAACAATCAATTGTGGGGTTTTCTCATCTTTCTTCAGCTAATGTGTTGCGCATCTGGGATCAGTGATTAAAAATGAAATTCCTCGTAGCTTACCTAACAGGATATGTACTAGTACATAGAAAGGCTTTGGTGGGCGGTTAACATTTAGTTGATCATAACTTAACTGGTCCTGTGTTCTTTCAGCTTTTACTGGGGGAAAGAATGTCGATATTGTGCCAGCAGCAAACACATATGTCCAGGTTGATAGTCTTTTATCTCATTAAACCCTTTTTTGTTGTGTTTTATGTTAGAGTTCGAGAGCGTATTGGCTGTATGCATGTAGGCAAATAGGATTTGGGTTCCATGCAAATCTATGCAAAGACGGACATCTTATAATTAGGGCCACTCATGTTTATCCCTAAGATGCATTAATTCTTGGCCAAAACTTATTTGGAATTTATTTCCTCTGGCTTCTTGTGATTTAAGCTTCAAGGCACATGTGTAAATATGTCTTTGCAAACCTATGAAGACTAGTGTAGTTTTCTTAGTGGAGACTTGCTACCTGCACATATTATGTAGTAACAATTTGTTCGTTTTCTCAGATTAGAGGTTTTGCATGGCCAGCTGTTCTCATTGGATGGGTTGCTCAAAGTGCAAGGTCCTCTGATATCCAACTTCCCTCTGCATGTAGCTCTAACTTATTTTCTCAAGTGATTTTACTGTTTCCCTTAAAAATATGCAAGAGAGCACATTTGTGCACTATTAAAAGCTTCAGTAATATTTCCCCAACTTAGTCTGTAATCTATCACAGTGGATCATTAGTGGAAGAAGCTGCTGATGATCTTACACTACGAGACATATTGAGTGAATATACTGTTAGCTGATTGTAATGCCATGTCTGGTTGTGAATTCTTTTAATACCACAAGACTGGTATCTAATTGTTATGCTAAGCATCTGCTCTTTTGTGTTGTCTCAGCCTGGGTATGAAAGACTCTTGGGGGCCTCTAAAGGCACTGGCAGTTGCTAGCATAATAAATGGTGTTGGTGATGTGGTCTTGTGCACCTTTCTAGGATATGGCATAGCAGGCGCAGCTTGGGCAACAATGGTGTCACAAGTAAGCTGAGTTACACCTTATCTATTCATATACAATCAAAGGTTCCTTATTATAGCGAGATTACTGAAAATTATGAAGTTTTCTGGCTTATGTACTGCGTTTGTGTACCAAACATTTTCAAACTTTGGATTCTTGGATTGAGATGTCTGATTCTATGCCATAAACCTATTGACAATATATGGTGTCTCTCTATGGTTTTATATCTGCAGTGCCTAACTGGAGATTTTTTTAGGTTGTTGCAGCTTATATGATGATGGATGCTTTAAACAAGAAAGGATACAACGCATTTTTGCTCCGCATACCTTCTCCAAATGAGCTTCTAACAATATTCGGGCTGGCTGCCCCTGTTTTTGTAACTATGATGTCGAAGGTTACCCTCTTCACATCTGAAAACAATACTCAATGCCATAATGATCATCTCTTAGCCTCTGAGATTTGTTCTGTGTTTCCCTTAGGTTGCTTTCTATACGCTCCTTGTATACTTCGCAACTTCAATGGGCACCACAGTCGTAGCTGCTCATCAGGTGAGATGTCCTTCTGTATTCTACATCCTCTCTTGTTTCCAAATTGCTGTGAAAAATTTTGAGTGAAATTTTTCTTTGGCAGGTAGGGTTCTTAGATGTTCAAAGCATCAATAAGTTTGCTCTCTCTCTCCCTATCTTCTTTGAATCTTTTTCTCCTTCGTTTTCCTCGTTCTAGGTTATGCTACAAACATATACAATGTGCACTGTGTGGGGGGAACCTCTCTCTCAGACCGCACAGTCCTTTATGCCGGAGTTGTTGTACGGGATCAACCGCAACTTGCCTAAGGTAAAGCTCTCTTTACTTTTCAGGCAACACTGAGAAACAACATCCGTTCTTGTTTGGCCTTGTCATAAAACTTGAGAACTAGCAATCAAGTATTCACTGAATGATGCCACTGCCTGTTTTTTTTTTCTCAAGACAGCCGTTTAGTTTTTTTTTTCCTTTTATAATGCACACAGGCCAGAATGCTGCTGAAGTCACTTTTCATAATCGGAGCTACACTGGGTCTTGTAATTGGAGCCGTTGGGACTGCGGTTCCTTGGCTGTTCCCTGGCATCTTCACACACGACAAGGTTGTCGTAAATGAGGTATTCTCTGTCTCCTCCCAATTATCTCATCCCTACACTCAAATCTTTAATACAATCTATCCAGTATCTGATATCAGCTATATGTTGCAAGTTGCAACTTTCTAAAACTCTTTTGACTTCTGTCTTCTTACAGATGCACAAGGTCATTATACCGTATTTTCTAGCTTTATTCATGACACCGAGTACCCACAGTCTTGAAGGCACCTTGCTGGTAAGCTTGCCCTTTCACTCTGATGGTTCTCGCTTCACTTTGTATTCCGATCCTTCAGTACCTTGCTTTGTATAGTTTATCATCTTCTTACAACGATTCTGAAAAGACTCTGATTACCGAAATCTAAAAAACTGAAGCGTTCTCTGTAAAACGCAGGCTGGAAGAGATCTCAAATTTATTAGCTTATCTATGACCGGATGCTTGGCTGCAGCTGGACTTGTACTTGTGGTACACACCACTCAACCGACCATCATTCTTTCCATCCACTGTTCCACATTCCCAATCCTGATTAGGCTCTCTAATTCTCTCATCTCTTTATGTTTACAATCATCGACAGCTTCTGAGCAATGGTGGATTTGGCTTGCGTGGCTGCTGGTTCGCCCTTGTGGGATTCCAATGGGTACAAGCCACACATATGTTGCGCTAACTATACAATCCTATACACTTTTTGATTCTAATGTGACCTGTTTCAGGCTCGATTTTCCCTAGCCCTTCAACGGCTTCTACAACGAGACGGTATACTTTACTCAGAAGACACAAGTAGATACGCAGTCGGAGAGAAAGTGAAAGCTGCTTAGCTACGAGAGTCAAATTTACACCAAGAAGGAAACCGCCATGGATCATATCCTTATAGATTCCTCACTAGAACAGATAAAAGATTCGATTCAATTAAATATAGATCCAACTGTATTGTAATCCATATTCTTGTTGAATGAGAAAACGCCTTTGGACAAATGAAAATGCTTAGCAGATGCTCGTCTCTCTCCTACAGAAAGTTTTGCCTGTTTCATTCGAGTAGTGATCATTTCCCTGTATGCAGAAGATGAGGCAACAAGCCGCACATTTACCTGTTTCCAGGAACTCATGCAGAACAATTCCAAGGGAATCAAGCCGTCGCAACCCTGCTACCTCCTCTGCGCCCGCGCCCGCTTGATCTGGTGGCTGCATAATCCTTTCTCTGCATTTTCCGACAACACAATGAAAGAACCTCGAGAGAAACAACAAGCAGGAGAAAAGAGGAAGAAGCCTTGTAATCTACAGTTTCCGTGTACTCACAGACGATGGGGAGAAGGCCTTCGGTGGCGTTCTTTTCAGGAACGTCCTCTGGTTCTCCTTCCTTTTCTCCTCGGCTCTCATTTTGGTGAGACTGGGCCTGTACACTATCACTGTCCGCCCTATTTGCCCCACCACCACTGAACCGGTGGCTTCCTCTAGATTCTGAACCACGTCCTCCAGCTCCCCCGGACACGTCCTGTGAATCTTAACCTGTGTTCATGGGATTTGACAGGCTTAGCGTAAGTTCTTACACAGCTTTCTTCTTTATTAAGATCGTAAGATGGTGAATTCTTACAGGAAAGGCTTGGAAAGTTTATACCTTTAAGAGCTCGTTCTTCTCCAGAGTCTCTAGGAAGGAGGAAACAACAGTATCGGTGACACCCGATTTGCCGACGAGCTGACACTTGAGCTTCTTCCCCAGACTGTGGGCGTAAGAAGACAGCTCCTTCTTCTCCTTCACCGTCATTTTCAGCCCCGAATTTCGTGGCTTCGCCTTTTTCTCCTCCTTATCCCCTTCCGATACTCCCAAATCTTCACTTTCTACCAGAGAAAGCAGCGCAGGATCCAGACTATCCTCTTCTTCTTCTTCTTCCACGCTTAGGGCAGATAAAGACGCATTATCTTCGTCTTCCCCGAGTTCTGGTTCGGGAACAGAAGAGTAAGTTCTCGAAATGAAGAGTGAGGAGAGAGAGCCAGAGAGCGAGATAGAGGAAGACAAAGGAGGAAGTGAAGGCGAGCTGAAAGACGCAAGGAAGGAACGGAAGCGAGGCTCGAGATGCTGATTGGCTTTCTGGGTGAATGTGGACGCGCAAAAGGGTCTAACGAACAGACAGACGGAAGAAGACTGCTTAGGATGTCGGAGAAGATGGTGGAGAAAGAGAGCCGATGAACAAGACGACGACGATGTTACGGTCGCCATTGTTGCAGCCGACTCGGAACTCTCTGGTCTTCGGATAATTATGGGGGAAATCTGGAACCATTTTTCACTTGTATTGATAGTCCCCATCTTCATCAGCGAAGTGACTCTCCGTTTAAGGTTGTCTACAAGCTGGGTGTTTGGTCTAGTGGTATGATTCTCGCTTCGGGTGCGAGAGGTCCCGAGTTCGATTCTCGGAACACCCCATCTGTCACGCCTCTGCTCTTTTTTTGGACCAGGCTTATTTCATCGGCTTTATCCTCCGGTCCATATCATTCCCGCTCTTATAGCCGACAAATGGGTCATTTATGGGCCCACTTAAGGTCGGCCCATTTTTAATGGACGTCGTCTGTTTGTCTATGCTTTCCATCCCTTTACCGAAGGGAGCAATGAGCATGGTATCTGAACACGGATTTGATGACGCTAACCTCACAGTTGTTTAATCAATAAAGTATATTTTTTTTATAGCCGTGTACCTCGAGCCTTAGTTTAGAATATCCAAATATCTATGATAAATAGCTAGAAGAATAAGACTCCTATGGAAAAGGGGATACATGTAGTGGATAGGAAACTCTAAAAGAACGAAGAGACCACATGGCGTTGGCACGTGAGGATGTGAAAGGGGCGCACGTGATACAGCTGTGGTGGGAGATGGTGAAGTGACTACTACTTAGCTTCAACAAGCAGCCACAGAGGACCCACTTCCTCACCTCGCTACGCCCTTTGCTTAGGATGCTTGCTTACATGTATGCATGCACATATACGTATGTATTGTGTGCATATACATGGGAAACTTGCAAAGCTACTGCATGTGTATATACATGTGTCAAGCTCTTAATTACTTAAAACCATATAAAAACACATCTTTCAATTAATCTTCCATATATTTTTCATCCACGTCAAAAGAGATATAATCATACTGTGACTCAATCAGCTATTCATCATTATAGCTTCTTCCTTATATATATATATATATATATATATATATATATACACACAAATACAAGTTAAGACTGAAACTGTGGTACACAATTGTGCATTTGATAGACTACCCACTTATCCTTTGTTGCTTAAGTTATAAGCATCGTCTACTATTTACGTTTCTTGGGCACTGCAGTCCATTATTAATTGCAGTTGCTGCTGCTATATTTGTTGTGCCATTATTGTTTTAATTAAGACGACTTAATCTTCCAAATTATCAAGTGAAACTTAATTGAACCAAAAAAAAAAAGAAAAAGAAAAAAGAAAAAGGGTGCATTTTGGACGTTGACCAATGACCCCTCTCGTTGACTCTCCCTGACTCAAGGGGAAATGACGCTTAACACCCTCAGCGGCCCCAACCAGAAGTAACAAATTACGTCTCTACCCTTGCCGCTCGTTTGTCTAGGAAATGACATTAATGCCCCTCATAAGAGTCTTGTCGCCTACGTGTAAAGCGAGATCGGGTGAAAGGGGCATCGGTCACATGGGCGAGCTAACCCCCCCCCCCCCCCCCCGTCTTCTCACTCTCTCCCCCATGCGCGTGCTATGATTTTATATTCTTCGAAAACTCCCGTTTCTAGTTTTTATCTTTTGTGATTGCATGAAAAACATATTACGTGTTTCACAATTCAGAAATAAATAATTTTGGTGACAAGAGAATAATGATTATAAAATAAAATATAAATACATTGAATAGCAATAAAAAAATGTTGAATGAGTTATAGGAATTAAGAGGTATTCCCGCTCGTTCCATTCCATCAAATTTATTTTTACGTAATTTTTTTTGTCTGGTGCGTGATGTTGAAGTGAACCTCCCTCGGGGCTGTCTGTCTTTTGGGCGCGACACATCAGCAGCTGACGGTGAAATGGAATTAATTAATTATATATTTTTCTCCTCAAATCATTTTCAACTGCCCCAATTAAATAAATACTGTTTTTTTTTTAAAAAAAACGAACAAAAAAATTCAAAATCAGAAAAATCAGATTTCAGCCTCCTCGTTTCTTCACCAGGAGAAATCTCTCCACTGGATCTCTCTCTCTGCAGCACTTTCGCTTGAAGAAGACGAAACATTATCTCTCTCTGGTCTCCACCTCGCAGCTAAACAAAAGGAGAGAGAGAGAGAGAGAGAGAGAGAGCACAATGCCTTTTTCTGTCTCCAACCATGTGAGGTTCCACTGACACATTCTCTGCATCTTCTTCGCCGTCCTTCCGAAGTTTTGTTCGATTCTTCTTCTTCTTCTTTTCCTCCTCCTCCTCTTTCGATTGGCTAGCGAGTCTCCGAGTTGATCGAGTTCCGAGGCGCCGGATGGCCTCATCGTCATCCAGAGCGAGGAGCAGTTCACCGTTCTCGTACCGGAGACCGCCGAGCCCCTACTCATCGGCTTCGTCGACTTCTTCTTCCTACATGAGCAACCGTCTCATTCCGCGCTCGTGCTCTACCGCTGCTTCTTCCTTCTTCAACTCCGGTGGCGGAATCGGGTCTCGATCTATGACGCCTAGTCGTAGCCGCTCTGACTCGGCGTTCCTCGGGGCTGGGGGCTACGGAGATCGATCGCCTGTCCCTTACCCATCGGACGAGCTCCTCGGCGAGCCTATGGAGACTACGAGTTCTGAGCGGGATAGTATTTCCGTCACTGTTCGGTTTCGACCAATGAGGTATGACAGATCTGAGCGTGGTGGACCAGATCTAACGGAGATAGTTCCGTGATTCTTCTGGTTCAGAATTTGCAAAAGATTCAATGCCAGCGGAAACTCGGTTAATTTCCACGGGGTTTCACAATTTCACTTGTTATTTATTTGGTTACAGTGAGAGAGAGTATCAAAGAGGGGATGAGGTTGCTTGGTATCCAGATGGGGATAAGATTGTCAGGCACGAGTACAATCCAGTCACAGCTTACGCATTTGGTACCAGCTTCATCTCTGCTCGGATAATTATATTCGGGAGATCACTTTACTGTCTTCTGAAGATGATGGTGTTAGTGATTGGAGTCTTGTTGGATCTTAAGAGTATGATGGGATGAACTTCTTTTGATTCGCTGATTCCCAGATAAAGTTTTTGGACCACAAGCAATCACTCCAGAGGTATATGAGGTAGCTGCAAAGCCTGTAGTCAAAGCAGCTATGGAAGGTGTAAATGGTAAGGGATATAGCTTTAGAAACAGTTAACCAGATTCGTATTTCTGATAGATATACTTTGAGATAACTTCTTTGCTAGTGAAATTATGTCGAATGAAGTCTCCTCATTCAGTTTTGGCAACTTGACAGGAACCGTTTTCGCTTATGGTGTTACAAGCAGTGGAAAGACACATACAATGCACGTAAGTATTTTCTGTGTGGTTCCTCTGATTCTCTGCTTGGTGTTTGTTTGAGACATGTACTTTCAGTCAGGGACATCATTGCCATCTAGCCATTTTTAGATACCTGCTGATAGTTCTGCCTGGGTTGAATGATTATGGGGGTAGGGA